>NW_006994758.1:0-90235 GCF_000164805.1 Carlito syrichta
AACCAAGAACAGAGTACCATATATTCTCACTCATCAGCAGACCTTGAACAATTACCATAATACTATAAGAAAGGGATTGGCAGTAGTGGGAAACTGCCAGGGGAGGGAGGGGCACACCTCATCAACAGGGATACCTGCATAATGAACATTTGTATACCTAACCCTGAATTGTACCCCACATCTTTAAAATAAAAATAAAATAAATAATTTTTAAAGTGGGCAAAAGACATGAATAGACACTTCTCAAAAGAAGATATACAGACAGTCAACAGACACATGAAAAAGTGCTCAGCCTCACTCATCATCAGAGAATACAAATCAAAGCCACAAAGATACCACCTAACTCCAGTAAGAATGACCATCATTTATAAAACAAAAAACAACAAATGCTGGTGAGGATGTGTAAAAAAGGGAATGCTTCTACACTGTTAGTGGGCATGCAAATTAGTTACGATCTCTATGAAAAATAGTGTGGCAATTTCTGAAAGAGCTAGACATTGACCTTCTATATGACTCAGTAATCCCTTTTCTGGGAATATACCTGGAGGAACTTAAATCACTCTACAAAAAAGATACTTGCACATGCATGTTTATTGCAGCATTTTACAATCGCAAAAACATGGAACCAACCATATTGCCTGGATTAAAAAATGTGGTACATATACACAATGGAATATTATGCAGCCATAAAGAACAAAATTATGGGCTTCACAGCAACTCAAATGGATTTAGCATCTATAATACTTAGCGATTTATCACAGAAAGAAAGAATTGAGTACCACATATTCTCACCCATAAACAGATCCTGAACATTTACTATAATACTATAAGAAAGGGATTGGCAGTAGCCAGAAACTGCCAGGAAGGGGCATATAATATAATTAAGGGTATCTGATCAAAGCTATTTGTATCCCCCAAAGGCATTGAAATTTTTTAAAAATTGAAATTAAAAAAGCATTCCTGATCTCAAACCAGGCAAAGTGGGAACCAAAGGGAGGCCCTCACTTTACCTGCACTATTACCACTTGTATACCTAATCCTGAATTGTACCCCACACCTTTAAAATAAAAAAAGAAATAAGAAATAAATACATGAGAGAGGAAGGACAACTCTTCCTTACAGAATAATTCTAATTAATAAATGCAGAAAGAGTGAGGGAGGTAGAAAATTACTATTAGAACACTACAGTTATAATTGTTACAGGCAAGATGTGCCCACGGTTGCTAAATTAGTGGCTAAGATCCTCATGAGAAACTTTGTCTTTGCATAGTTTCAAAGTACCTTCCCGAGATATTTATGAACTACAAAGGGGAAAGACAGTAACTTTATAGTAAAGAAATCCAGCAGATACCTCTGGGCTAATCAAGTGATCAAGTTAACATTACCAGTAAAATGTCACAGACATTATGTGATCTCTGATATAATGCACTGAGAAGGGCACTTCTCTTCTGTAGTATTCTTGCCAAAGATATGTAAACTCAATGTAATAATAAGAAAATATAAGACAAACTCAAGTAAAAAGACATTCTGCAAATTAGCTGGCCTCCACTCTTCAAAAGTGTCAAGGTCCTCAAAGACAAGGAAATTTGTGACAAAGGGACTGTCACAGATTGCAGTAGACTAAAGTGACATGAAAACTAAATTCTGTGTGATATCTTGGACTGGATCCTTGTATTGAAAAAGGACATTAATGGAAGAACTGGTGAAATCAGAATAAAATTTGTAGGTCAGTTAATAGTATTGTTTTTATGTAAATTTCTAGTTTTGATATTTTATAATTGTTATGAAAGCTGTCAACATGGGGGAAACTTGGTAAAGGGATTATAATAACTCTTTGTACTATCTTTTTCAATTTTTCTGTGAGTCTAAAATTATTTCAATAATAAATGGTTAAATAAAGTTCACAAGTGATCATGATTTTATATATCTAGGTGTGGAATCGTTGGTCACATGGTAAGTAAATGCTTAACTTTATAAGAAGCTATTAAACTATTTTCCAAGGTGGTTGTACCCACCAGGAATCTATAGGAGTTCCAGTTGCTGTCCATCTTCGCCAACACATGGTAGCTCAATGTGTATTATGGTAATAGTCTTCTAAGATGGCCCCAATGATACCCACTTCCTCATAGTCACTCCTTTTTATAACCTCCTCCCCTGTGTGTAGGCTGCCCGATTAACTCTTTTTAAATTTTTTTTTAAATTGGGGTCTCTGTTGCCCAGACTGGAGTGCAGTGGTACAATCACAGCTCAGTACAGCTCAACCTCCTGGGCTCAGGAGATCGTTCTGCCTGAGCACCTGAGTAGCTGGGTCTACAGGTTCACACCACCACACCCAGCTAATTTTTTTGTTTTTTAGAGACAAGGTCTCACTATGTTGCTGGTCTCAAACTCCTAGGCTCATCAGTTCTCCTGCCTCAGCCTCCTAAAGTGCTGGAATTACAGGTGTGAGCCACTACACCTGGCCTGATTCACTTTTTCTCCCATTTATTTATTCATTTGTTTGTTTGTTTATTTATTTAAAAGATGTGGGGTACAAGTCAGGATTAGGTACATAAGTGGTCTACATACAGGTGAAGTTTGTGCCTCTCACTGGTCCTCACTTCGCCTGGTTTAGGATCAGGTACCCTTAGTGATGTTATGTGCTTCCCCACCCCGATTCACTTTTTTTTTTTGAGTCAGAGTCTGACTCTGTTGCCCAGGCTGGAGTGCAGTGGCATGCTGACGGCCACTCTAGCATCCACCCGCTGGACTCATGCGATCCTTCCGCCTCTGCCTTCCAAGTAGCCGGAACTACAGGCACGCGCTACCACACCTGGCTAATTTTTTGATATTTTATAGAGACAAGGTCTCACCAAGTTGCCCAGGCAGGTCTCAAACCTCTGGGCTCAAGCAATCCTCTCACCTCGGCCTCCCAAAGTGCTGGGATTACAGGCTTGAGCCACCACACCCAGCCCTGATTCACTTTTAATGAAGAGAATACAGCAAAAGTAACGAGAAGATACATTCAAGATTAAGTCATAAAGGGATTGTGGCTTCTGTCTTGGATACTTTCTCTGTCTTGGATCACTCACACTGGCAAAAGAAAGATCCCATGTTTTCAAAAGCCCTATGGAGAGGCCCACATGGTGTGGCAAGGAACTGAGGCCCTCAGTCCAACAGCTGTGAATGAGCTTAAAGGTATGTCCTCCAGGTCCAGTCCATTCTTTAGTTGACTGTATCCCCAGGTGACACCTTGACCACAACCTCACGAAGGACCTTGAGTCACAGGCACCCAGCTATGCCACTCTCAGATTCTTAACTCACAGAAACTGTAATATAATAACTGCTTGTTGTTTTAAGCTGCCACACTTTGGGGCAATTTGTTACTTAGTTCAACCACATATTTCAACCACAGTGAGATATCCTTTACCTGTGACATTGGCCAAACAACAACAAAAACTTTCTAAATAAACTGTATTTTCCAATCTAACTTTTGTGCAATTCTTTGCATCTTTCACATAGCACCGGATCACACAACCCCACCCTGGCGATTCTGATCTAACATTTTGGAGGTCCTGCTGGGATAGATCTTTAACCTAACAAGAACCATTCCCTTTTCTCTGAACCCACACCAGCATCTGTTGTTTGCAAACTCTGATTCTTTATCATCAAAAATATAAGTGAGGCTGGGTACAATGGGAACTGTAATCCCAGCACTTTGGGAGGCCAAGGCAGGAGGATTGCTTGAACCCAGGAGTTCAAGATCAGCCAAGGCAGCATAGCAAGACCTTGTCTCTACAAAATGTTTTGTAGAAAAAATTAGCCAGGTGTGGTGGTGTGTGCCTGTAGTCCCAGATACTCGGGAGGCTCAGGCAGGAGGATCGCTTGAGCCCAGGAGTTCAAGGTTGTGGTGAGCTGTGATCATGCCACTGCACTCCAGCCTGGGTGACAGAGTAAGACCCCAACTCAAAATAAAAATATAAAATAAAAGATAAGAGAAAGTGTTGCCTTCATGAAATAAGAATAAGAGACTATGAACAAAGAGTAATCAAATTGTAAAAAGAATTTAAAGAATAAAATGTATGCAAGAATGTCTTTGTCCATTTGTGTTGCTATAAAGGAATACCTGAAGCTGAGTAATTAATAAAGAAAAGAGATGTATCTTGTTCACAGTTCTGCAGTCTGTACAAGATGCATCACACCAGCATCTGCTTCTGGTAGGGGCCTCAGAAAGCTTCTACTCATGGCAGAAGGGAAAGGAGAGCCAGCATGTGTAGATCACATGGCAAGAGAAAGAGGAAGGAGTTGCCATGCTCTTTTTAATCATCAGTTCTTGTGGGAACGAATAGAGTGAGACTCATTACTGCAAGGATGGCACCAAGCCATTCATGAGGGATCCAACACTTTGACCTAAACACCTCCCAGCAGGCCCACGTCCAACCCTGGGGATCATATTTCAACATGAGGTATGGAGAGGACAAATATCCAAACAATATCAAAGAGTAAATATACGTATTGAATAGAATGATTCAAAGATCAAGGAACTCTCTGAGAACTTAGGGCAAAAATTCAAAAAAAGGGACAATGAAAAAGAAAAAAAAATTAAGAGAACCTATCCATAACTTCAATAACTGAAGTCCCAGAAAGGAAAACCAGAAAATGCACAGTGGAAAATGATCAAACAAAACACTTAAAAATTATTTTTCCAGGCCAGGCACAGTGGCTCATACCCATAATCCCGGCACTTTGGGAAATTGAGGCAGGAGGATCACTTGAGCCCAGGAGTTCAAGACCAGCCTGAACAACAGAGTGAGAGTTTCTTTACAAACTATCAAAAATTAGTCAGGTGTGGTGGCACATACCTGTAGTCCTAGCTACTTGGGAGGCTGAGGCAAAAGGATCACCTGAGCCCAGGAAGTCAAGGTTGTGGTGAGCTGTAATTGTGCCACTGCATTCCACCTGGGTGACAGAGTGAGACTCTAACTCAAAAAAAAATATTATTTTTTCCCCAGAACTGAGGGAAAGTGTTTCCAATAAAAAATGAGACCATGTACAATGAAACTTCAGAATAAAGCCAAATCCCACACCTGGCTGCTACTTTGGCTATTATTTGAGGTCTTGAAAAATTAGTTCATAGGGCTTATACTCTTAGCTCTTTTCTGTAGACAGGACTTCTCAATAGTAAGGGACTAGTAGGTTTTATTGCAACATAATGGTTTGAAGAGTTATGAGATATCAGCTATCTACTGGCAGACAGTGACATGTACTAAAGATGGTTTGCAAGAGTTTGGGAACATATTAAAATATAAAACTTACTTAGTTCAGGGGTCCCTTCATTTGCCCACTGGCAGGGCCACCATACACAGCTGTGCAAGCTGCATACTGCAAAACTCCAGGGAGTGCCATTGACAGACTATAATATGGTTTCCCTGGAGCTGTATAGTGAAGAGGCTCTTCTCACTGGAGTTCCATCCCTTGACTAATTCCAGTTCCTTTTTATTCACTCAGTCTTCAAGAGTTTGTATATTTGTGAGAGGTGGATTTGGGCTAGATAATGTGACTCTATTCCTCACTATATATAAATTAAATTCCTCAGCAAGACTAGCAGGTGCACTTATGTCCACAAGTCTTCTGCCCAGGGCAGCTGATTGGGTCACTAAATACCTTGGGAAAATGTTTGTCAAGGGCAAACTCTATTGCTAGGAGGGCTGCATGCAGCTCAGCCCCTCGGCACTTTGAGACTTTAAGGGAGCCAGATAACGGACAGACGCCATATGGATGTTGGTGTGTTGGAATAGGGGTGACAGGCTGTGTCTGTCCGTTGTCTGGCTCCCTTATTCCCCGTGTTCACTCCATCTTTAAGAAAGAGCATTGCTGTTCTTGTCTTGAGAGTGTTGACCTTCCTTTCTCTGGTCCCTACTGAGCAAGGGTGGAGGCAACTTCTGGAGTTTGTGGCAAGTTAGCCTCACTGGCAGGGCACGTGGCTATTTTCTTGTAGAAATAGAGCCCGCGGATATCACTTCTATTTTAAGAAAGGGACTTTCTGTTGCTGATCCAATTCTCGGGGCTTCTTCCACCACCCAGGGCATAGTAGGAATCTCAGTGTATAAGGTTGGGCACAGGAAAGGCACTGAAGTTGCAAGAAGTGCACAAGATGCCACTGGGGGCCTCTCTAGTGGTAGATAGCTTTGGGCTCCGCCTGGGAGCCTCTTATAGCAAAAGCCCATAGGTAGGTGTTTGCTTATCCATTCGGCCCAGAATCCTGTCAATGTCACAACAGCTGTGGCAAGCTAACTGCTTGTAAAGGCATGGCCCCTAGCTGTGCATAGGGGACCGGCCTCAGCCTGATATCTCTGCCTTCTCAGCTCATTTACCTGCTAAGTGGCCCCCAGCAATAAGGATGTCCTCCTGTCTCAGTGTGCCCCAAATCACTGCCTGGCCACAGGGAGCTCTTCCCACTATAGCTGGTCATGGGATCATCTACTGATTCATCTATATTTGTAAATGTTTCCAGCGTATTCACCATTATATTTAAAAATGTGTATGCACACCTGCTTTCATGTAACATATATAGATCTTAACAAGTTAATAATTGTGCTATTCAAGGGAGTCATTAATTTTTGTCTGTTTAACAAATAACCACATTAAAAATGGTCAAAGAATACAGACACTTCTTAAAAGAAGACACACAAGTGACCAATAAACATACGAAAAAATGCTCAACATCACTAATCATCAGAGAAATGCAAATTAAAACGACAATTAGATACCATCTCACAGAAGCCAAAATGGCTATTACTAAAAAATCAGAAAACAACAGATGTTTACAAAGCTGTGGAGAAAAGTAAATCTTCATATGCTATCGGTGGAAATGTAAGCTAGTTCAGCCCCTGTGGAAAGCAATTTGGAGATTTCTCAAAGATCTAAAAGTAGATTTACCATTTAACCCAGCAATTCCACTCCTGGGTATATACTCAAAGGAGCATAGATTGTTTTACCAAAAAGATATCTGCACTTGTATAAGGAGGGACCGCCCCCCAAAACTGGAATTTATTTATTAAAAATTATGTATTTATTCGTACATGTTTTTAATCTTCAACCACCTTCAAAGTACTCTCCATTTGATGCAATACATTTACCAAGACGCTTCTTCCACTGCTCAAAACAGTTTTTGAACTCATCAATTCCGATGCCTCTAAGTGCTTCTGCTGTTTTTGTTTTACCTCTTCCGCATTGGCAAAATGTTACCCTTTGAGGACTTTTTCTTTTCCTTTTCTTTTTTATTTTACTTTAAAGATGTGTGGTACAATTAAGGGTTAGGTATACAAGTGGACATTGTAAAGGAAAAGTTTGGGCTTCCCTTCAGTCCCCACTTTGCCTGGCTTGAGATCAGGTACCCTTACTGATGTTTTGTCCTGACTGCCTCCCCGGAAGTATCCCATTACTGCCAATCCCTTTTTTATAGTATTATGGCAAATGTTCAGGGTCCGCTTATGAGTGAGAACATATGGTACTCTGCTCTTTCTTACTGGGATAGATCACTGAGTATTACAGACTCTAAATTCACCCAAGTTGCTGCAAAGTCCATATGTTTGTCCTTTATGGCAGCAAAATATTCCATGGCATATATGCACCACTTTTTTTTTTAGCCAGTCCAGTTTCTATGGGCAGCACGCTTGGTTCCATGTTTTTGCTACTGTGAATAGTGCTGCAATAAACATGCGTGTGCAAGTATCATTTTTGTAGAATAACTTGAGTTCCACTGGGTATATTTCCAGTAGGGGGATTGCTGGGTCATATGGAAGGTCAATTTTTAGTTCTTTTAGAAATCGCCACTGTTTTCCATAGAGGTTGAACTAGTCTGCATTCCTACAGCAGTGTAGAAGCATTCCCTTTACTCTGCATCCTCACCAGCATCTGTTGTTTTTGTTTTATTAATGATGACCATTTCAACTGGTGTTAGGTGGTATCTCAATGTGGTTTTGATTTGCATTTGTCTGATGATTAATGAGGATGAGCACTTTTTCATGTGTCTGTTGGCTGCCCATATATTTTCTTTTGAGAAGTGTCTGTTCATGTCTTTTTAATGGGGTTGTTTTTTTCCTTTTGGCATGTTTGAGCTCCTTGTAGATCCTGGATGTTAGGCCTTTGTCAGATATACAGTTGGCAAATATTTTTTCCCATTCTGTGGGCTGTCTCCCTGCTCTCTTGATGGTTTCTTTTGCTTTGGAGGAGCTTTTCAGTTTAATAAGACCCCACTTGTCTATCTTATCTCTTATGGCATGGACATCTGAGGTTTTGATCAGAAATTGGTTGCCTGCTCTAATTTCTGTAAAGATATATCCTGTGTTTTCTAAGATTCATATAGTTTGAGGTTTTACATTTAGGTCTTTGATTCATTTGGAGTTGATTTCTGTGTATGGTGATAGGTAGGAGTCCTGCTTCAATCTTCTGCATGTGGTCAGCCAGTTTTCCCAGTACCATTTACTGAATAGGTCCCCCTCTCCCCAGCGATTGTTATCGGAGGCTTTGTTGAAGATGGGTTGGTTGAGAAATTGAGGTTTTGCTTCTGGAATCTCTATCCTGTTCCACTAGTCTATATGCCTGTTCTTGTACCAATATCAGGCTGTTTTGATTATTGTAGCCTTATAATAAAGTTTAAAGTCTGGAAGTGTGATACCTTCCATTTTGTTTCTTTTGCTAAGGATTGTTGTGGCTATTTGTGGTCATTTATGCTTCCATATGAATTTCTGTATTGTCATTTCCAAGTCTAAGAAGAATGATGTCAGTAATTTAAGGGGTATTTGTTGAATCTGTAGATTACCTTTGGTAGAATGGACATCTTAACAATGATGATTTTTCCTATCCATGAGCATGGACTATTTTTCCATTTGTTTCTGTCTTCTTGGATTTCTTTGAGCAGTGTTTTATAGTATTCATTTTAAAGGTCTTTCACTTCTCTGGTTAGGAAGATGCGAGGTATTTCAATTTTTTGTGGCTATTGTGAATGGGCTGTGCTTTTTATTTGGTACTCTGTCTGCTTGTTGGTGGTGTGTAAGAATGTGACTGTCTTTTGCACATTTACTTGTATCCTGAGACTTTGTCAAAGTCTTTCATCAGTGCAAGGAGGTTTTTGTCAGATTCTCTTGGATTTTCAAGGTATAGGATCATATCATCAGCAAAGAGGGATAACTTGACTTCTTCTTTTCCTATTTGGATACCCCTGATTTCTTTCTCTTGCCTACTTGCTCAAGCTAGGATTTCCAACACAATGTTGAACAGGAGGGATGAGAGAAGGCAGCCTTGTCTTGTTCTGGGTTTCAGGGAAAATGTTTCCAGTTTCTGTCCATTTAGCAATATGCTGACTGTGGGTTTATTGTAGATGGCACTTACTATTTTGAGATATGTTCCTCCTATGCCTAGGTGTTTGAGGGCTTTTACCAAGAAAGGATGGAGGATTTTATCAAAAGCTTTGTCTACATCTAATGATATAATTGTGTAGTTCTTGTTTTTACATCTGCTGATGTATTTAATTGCATTTATGGTCTTGTGGATGCTGAACTAGCCCTGTATCCCGGAGATGAAGCTTACTTGGTCATGGTGGATGATTTTTGAGATGTGTTGTTGGATATGAATTGTTAGAATCTTGGTGAGAATTTTTGCATCTATGTTCATCAGGAAATTAGCCTGTAGTGGCTCAGCCTGTAATCCCGCGCCTTTGGGAGGCTGAGGTGAGCGAATTGCCTGAGCCCGCGGGTTCGAGACCCGCCTGGGCAGCGAGACTTCATCTCTACAATAAATCAAAAAATCAGCCGGGCGTGGTAGCGCATGCCTGTAATTCCGGCTACTTGGAAGGCTGAGGCGGAAGGATCGCCGGAGCCCAGCAGGTCGAGGCTGTGGTGGCCAGGAGCGGCCACTGCACTCCAGTCTGGGCGACAGAGTGAGACTCCAACTCAAAAAAAAAAAAAAAAAGTTCTCTTTCTTTGTTGGATCATTACCCAGTTTGGGTATCAATGTGATGTTAGCTTCATAAAATGATTTGAGGAGCATTCTGTCTTTCTCAGTTGCCTGGAATACTTTCAATGGTTTGGTATTAGCTTCAACTTATATGTTTTGCAGAATTCCACTGGAAATCTGTCTGGTCCAGGACTTTTTTTTTGTAGGTAGTTTTCTGATGACATAGTCAATTTCCTGGTCTGCTTAGTGTCTCAATGTCTTCTTATTTCAACCTTGGGAGGTTGTATGATGTCACAAAGTCCTCCATTTTATTTAGGTTGTCGTTTGTTTCCATATAGGTGTGCATAGTAATCACTGATAATCTTTTGTATTTCTTCAGGGTCAGTTGTGATTTGATCTTTTGTTTTTCTGACTGTGTTTATTTGGGCATTTTTTCTCTTTTTCTTGGTCAGTCTGCGTAGACAGTCATCAATCTTGTTTATTCTTTCAAAGAACCAGCTTTTTGTTTTTTGGTTTTTTCCTATGATATTTTTCTCTTCTATGTTCCATATTTGGGCTCTTACTTTGGTGATCTGGATTCTTCTGCTATAGTTAGGGTTTTGGTGGTCTTGTCTTTCCAGCTCCCTTAGATGATGTGTTAGGCTGTTAACTTGTGATTGTTCCATTTTCTTAATGTGTGTTTGTAGAGATATAAATTCCCCTCTTAGAATGGTTTTCACGGCATTCCAGAGGTTTTAGTAAAATGTTTATTTATTTTCATTTGTTTCCAGGAATCTTTTGATTTCTGTATCATTCAGTATCAGGCTGTTTAGTGTTCATGTCTTTGTGGGTTTGGGGGGAATTTTATTGGTGTTGCTATATAATTTCATTTCACTGTGGTCTAAGAAAGTGCATGGCAATATTTTGATCTTATGAAATATGTTTATACCTGATTTATGGCCAAGGATGTGATCAGTCTTGGAGTACATTCCATATGGTAATGAGTAGAATCTATATTCTGTAGTTGTTGAGTGGAGTATTCTGCTGTAGGTATCTATTAAATCCATTTGGTCAAGTGTCACATTGAGGTTCTGGATCTCTTTGTTGACTTGTAGCCTCAATGATCTATCTAGGGTTGTTAGTGGGGTATTTAAGTTCCCAGCTATAATAGTGTTAGAATCAATATCTTTTTTTTTAGTTTACTTAGCAGTTGCTTTATAAAAACTGGTGCTCCTGTGTAGGATGCATCCTGTTTAGGATGGATATTTCTAGTTGATGAATTGAAACTTTTATCATTATGTAGTGTCCTTCTGTATCTTTTAAAATTTTTGATAGCTTAAAGGTTGTTTTGTCTTATATTAAGATCATGACTCCTGCCTTCTTTTGACATCCATTTGCTTGGAAATTCATTTTCCATCCCTAAATTTTGAGTCTGTGTGCATCTCTTTTGGTGAGATGAGTTTCCTGGATGCAACAAATTATTGGGTCATGGTCTTTTTTTAAATCCAGTTTGCCATTCTGTCTCTTCTCAGTGATCCATTTAGTCCATTCACATTCAGGCTGATTATTGAAATGTGATTGTTTATCCCCAGCATGAGGTTCTTATAAAGTTTTTTCTTTCTTTTAGCTTTTGGGTTGATGTATGTGTGTGTTTTCAAGTTTGCAGTTGCAATGTATTCTCTGTTGATTCTGTGTTCTGTTCACTTGGGAAGTGTGTGGTCATTCTTTTTTTTACTTTCTTCCATGCTTAATACCTTTTAAAGTGTCTCCTGTAGAGCTGGCCTGGAAGCTGCATAATCTCTTAGGGATTGGATGCCTGGGAAAGATTTTAATTCTCCATCACTAATGAAGTTGAGCTTGACTGCATAGGAAATTCTTGTTTGAAATTGTTTATCTTTAAGGACTTTGAATATTGGGCTCCAGTCCCTTCTAGCTTGCAGTGTTTCTGTCAATAGGTCTGTTGCTATACTGATTGGTTTTCCCTGGTAGGCAGTCTGACCTTTCTCTCTTGCTGCCTTTAGGATTTTTTCTTTTGTACCTACTTTGTGCAGGCGAATTACTACATGTCTAGGGGTTGGTCTCCTCATTTGATGTCTTGCAGGGGTTCTCTGTATCTCTTGTGTTTGGATGGTCCCATCTCTGGTGAGATGAGGAAAGTTTTCTTGGATTACCTCCTGGAATACTTGCTCCAATGTGTTCTCCATTTCTCTTTCTTCTTCTGGGATACCAATCAGGCGTACATTGGGTCTCTTGATATAACTGCACATCTTTTGGAGGCTTTGTTCTTTCTTGCTAAGTTTTTTTTCTATGTTTTTTACAGATCTGGTTTATTATGAGTTTTGGTCTTCAAGTTCTGAGATTCTTTCTTCTGCTTGATTAATTCTTCTTTCTATGTGTGTCATCTTATTTATCTCCTGGATAAAATTTTTATGGCTAAAATCTCTGTTACAAGTTCTTTCAGTGATGCATCTTATCTTTCTTGAGTCTTATTCACTCTTTCCATCCATTTCCTAATCCCTGTTGTATTGTGGGGCCAGTCATTGGTGACTTCCTTTGTTTGGGCTCTGATGTCTGATTTTTCGGGTGTTTTCTCTTTGTTACACTGGGAATTACCTGTGTTCTTCCATTGATTTTTCCTCATTTGTGACAGATCTCTTTCTCTTTAATTCTGTTATTTAGTGGCAGTGGGAGAGGCTTTCACTTCTGATGCTTGTTCAGCCCTCTATTTTTCCCTGATCAGGGTTCTGAATTTGTTCTATTTTGAAACAGCATGGTGGGTAGGAAGCTTTGCTATCTCTTGTAGTTTTTAGAGTTGAATAAGGTGGAGGATGGGGAGCTAGGATTCAGAAACTACTTGCAAATCACAATGTTCACTGATTGTGGTATGGGTTCCCTGAAATCCACTCCCCACCACCACTCTATATGATGATGCAATGGGTACATGTGTGTATTCCCTGAGTCCAAGATACAGTAACAGCAATGAGGAAATAAATAAAAGTAGAATGAAATAAGACAAAAATTTTTAAAAATGAAAAATAAAAAACACAGAAAAGCAAAAGCAGAAACCAAAGCAAAACACACACACACACACACACACACACACACACACACACACACAAAACCCAAAACAAATTAGAAAAAAACAAAGCAAAAAAGGAATTCAAATCAAACCCTCACACAAACATTAAACAAAAAAAGAGGAAAAAACTGAAAGAATATGCAATCATTCATACACACATAAACATAAAACAAAAAGTGAAAGAAGGACAAAAAAAGAAAGAAAAGGTGGGAGGAATGCAAATTAAACCTTCATATACACGTTCATGTACAAAGGGAAAAAGGAAAAAACAAAAACAAAAAACAACTTGCCCTCTTGTGGCAGGTTCTGTAATTGTTGCTCTCAGCTTCTCAGAGGTAAGCCCCTCTGCTATCTCCTGCAGAGCTGTGGCCTCATTTACAATCTCCCCAGTGTCTGACCAGGGAAGGAGGAGGAGGTGGTGGGGTGGGTGGGTCTTTAGTCCTCCCCTCCCACTCTCATATGGTCAGGAAGATCTCCTCTGGTGGGGAGGTGAGGGATTGTCTCTTCTCCAGGCACTGGCAGGTTGGGTGGAGTGATGGAGGAGGCACCCAGTCAGGTTTATCTTGGAGTAGAGTCTTTCTATTGTGGCTGATGTCCAGGCTCCACCTGAGTTCATCCCTCTCAGTGGTGCCCCAGTCACGTGGGTCTGATGTTCAGAGGATTGGGGGGAGGAGGAGGTTGGGTCAGTTCTGGACTCAGGGGTCTTCCTCATCGTTTTCTGGTCACGCCCTTTGTCCTACAGCTGAAATAGGGTAGGGGGTGGGGCACCTGAGACTCAGCACTCACTCTGTTCCTCCAGAGTTTGTGCTTTTGGGATATTCCCTCTGGGTCATGATCAGCCTCTGAGTAGTTAATCTACTGGTTACAGAGATCAGATCTGTTGCTCTGCAGTGAACAAGATGGAGCACATTCGTGCCCAGTTTCCAAGATGGCAGTAGAGTGCCTGTTTCATCTTCTCCAGTGGTGCTCTGCCTCTGGGCTCCCTTGCTGTGCTCCCTCTGCAGCCCTTGATGCCAGTATCCAGCCAGGAGCTGCAGTGGTGATGCAAACCCTAGAGCCAGCAGTCACTCCCAGCAGCTGCTTCCTGAGAAGGGCTTTGCTGATTTTTTTTAAATGGCACTCAACTTCTGTGCTCTGGGAAGCACTAGGGTCCAGCCAGAGCAGCTGTGGCACCAGCTGCTTCACCAGGAGAGACCTGGCCACTTGCTTCCAAGTCCCCACTCAGTCAGCCACTCACACACCCACTTATAGACACGCACACAAAATTTTCCATTCACTCACACTAGGACTCACATAGTCCCACTGGCTCTGCCACCATCTTCCTCCCTCAACAAGGATTTTTTCATCCAGAGAAACACCAAAAATGTCACTCAGGGCAAAATCAAGTGAATGGGAAGGGTGGGGCACAGGGGTCATGCTGTTTTAGGTCAAAAACTGCTGAACACTCAGTGTGGTGTGGGCAGGTACACTTGTAAATGACCCATCATGAAATGGGCAACTGTGTTAACAGAATCTAAAAAAAAAAAAAAAGATGCACTGAAGCCAAACACCGTCTCTCAGAATGCTAGCAGGGACACTGATGCCAATGGGTTCCTAGAACATCTACTTAGCAGGGGAAGCCTGCATTACAAGGAGCCCTCCAAAAGACAGTTCTGGGTTTTTTTGGAGGGGGTCTTCCTTATATGTTTATCACAGCACTATCCACAATAGTAAAGACAGGAATCAACCCAGGTGCCCATCAGTGGCAGACTGAATAAAGGAAATGGTAAATATACACCATGAAATACTACACAGTAATAAAAATAAATCAAGGCCAGGCACGGTGGCTCAAGCCTGTAATCCCAGCATTTTGGGAGGCCAAGGTGAGAGGAGTGCCTGAGCTCAGGGGTTCAAGACCAGTCTGGGTAACTTGGCGAGACCTCATCTCTACAATAAAACAAAAAAATAAGCCAGGAGTATTAGTGCATACCTTTAGTTCCAGCTACTTGGAAGGCCGAGGCAGCAGGATCGCCTGAGCCCAGCAGGTCGAGCCTGCAGTGGCCGTGAGCATGCCATTGCACTCCAGCCTGGGTGATAGTGAGACTCCAACTCAAAAACAAACAAACAAAACAAATCATGCCCTTTGCAGCAACACAGATGTAGCTGGAGGACATCATTCTATGTGAATTATCACAAGGGTTTAGTTTCAAGGGGTACATGCGCAAGTTTTGTTACATGGGTATGTTGTGTGATGGTGAGGTTTAGGCTTCTATTAAGCCCATCCTTCAAATGATGTACATGGTACCCAATGGGTAGTTTTTCAACCTTTGTGTGTCATTTTTCAACCTTTGTGTGTCAACCTTAAGGCCTGGGGCACCTTCAGTCTGATTGAGGCCCCTTTTCAAACCTCATCTCTTTTCCCTGTTTCCAATGAGGCTGATGCAACAGAAGCAGAGGCAGAGTCTATGAACATTGCAGAACAGAAGATTCAGGAAATGTAGTCCTTCATCCTGTTTGTACCCTATCCTAAGTGTGTTAATTTACCCCATGTCTTTCCTTTGCTTCTTGGTTTTTTAATGTTTTTGTTTTTGAAAGCAGGATTTATTAAGAAGACAGAAAAGCTCCCATAGTCAAAGGGGACCCGAAGGGGTTGCCCTGTTTTGTGTTTTTAAAAAATGGATTTAATAAGCCATGTTACTCAAACATTGTAATTCTGAGCCTTTTTATTCTGAGACCTCTGGGGTAGCTTGTGTGGTAGCATATTGGAGACTGTCATTGTATCAGGGGAATTTCTCACATTAACAGGCCCCCAAAGGATGAAAAGGATAAGTTGAGAAGGGATCATAATTCATAGTTTGGAGATCATACCTAAAGAAATAAGACAGTAATATGAAATAATTGGTTGAAATATTGGGGGTCCAGTACTGATCTTGATGGTTATGAGGTCAATCAAGTCATAGATCTGATCATAGGGATCCCAGGGTACCCTGGAGAGCCCTAGGGAACAAGTTGAAGAGGGATCACTATTCTAGGTTTTAGCCAAAGCTATAAGACAAATTAAATAAGTGGGGTGGGACTCAGGGCTGGCTAAGGGGCACAATAGAGCAGATTTGGGGGAGGTTTTGGGGATACCTCTTGTGGTGAGGCCTCTCCCTGAGCATATGTAAATAATGACAAGGACATGGAACATGGAGGTGGCATTCATTCAGAGCTGTGTCCAGAATGCAGACTGTTCCCATCCCCTACACCTCACCTGTGGTCAGCACAGGGTGCTCAGGGCAGCTTCTCTTTATGCAGAATCCCCAGTGATCACCTCCTGCCTCCTTCATCCAACTCTCCATCACCACCACCACAAGGTTGTGTATCACTGAGATCCCCCAAGACTCTATAACCTGATACCACAGATCCCCACCACACCACAGATTCCCACCACACCACAGAGCATCCCCCTAGCACCCCATTCCAGCAGTCTTCCCACTGTGACTGCCAAGCACTCTTCACTGATACCATGCCATGCTTCGTCACTTGCCTGCACTGCTCTTCACTCAACCTCATCCACCATCATCATTCACACCTTGCCTCACGTGACTCCCACTTTCCTCCATCATTCTCTCCCTCCCACTCAACTCCTTCCTGCTCTCCCCACCTCTACCCATGTTTACCTGTGCTAGACTGTTTCTTTTCCAGTAACTCACTCCACCAGCTATGTCCCTCATTTCATACTGCTATTCCCTGTTCATCCCCACTTGGTTTTTATTATCCTCCTCTCCCTCCCCCTAATTCCAGTCCACTTATTCACATCCTGCTGTTCATCCCCATCTGTGCTTCATTCACCTCCATTCACTCACATGTGGCCCATCAGGTTGCCATTTGTGTCCCACCCTACTGCAAGATGACCTTCAATGGACCTAAAACCCCAGAAAGATTCTCAGTAAGCAGGATGTTTGTTTCCAGTAGCCTCAGACATCCTCCCAGCAGACTGCACCAGCAAGCCAGTGAGGCCCCCATTTCCTCTCCCTGGAAGGGCACTGAACATGACATGTCTGATTTACACAGTTCAAAAAAAAAATAGTGAGCCAATGAATCAAATTCTTGCAGGATAATTCAGGGAAAAATGAAGACCTGGGAGGGCACAGACAGGGTCTCAGGTCTAACTTACCCACCTGTTTTGATAAATCCAAATGCTGCCCATCCTCAGGTTTTACATAACTTGAGTTGCCCAGTTCTAAAAAAGAGATGGCCCCAGAGGGGGGAGGGGGGAATACAGAAGCATGAGGGTCACAGATACGGTAATTCACAAGCAGGAACTCTTGTTCTGGAGCAAACATCCTTTTATGTGGTCTTTGGCTGTGTCCATTCAGACCATCACTCTCAATCTATCTCTCACTTTGAAAAATATGTGTCACTAGCAGCACTGTAACCTTAAGAGCAAGTTATTCAACCTGTGTATTCATGTTTTATACCTCTTGTAAAGAGTTTGTGTATAAATGATGTAATTTAAATCATTTTGTTAAGATATAGAAAGACACTGGTAGACTTCAGTATAGGATTTTTTCACAGGTGTCACTGTGCATACTAAGTAAGAAATGTGTTCCAGTCTCAATTATTTTAGGTTTACCTAATGTGGTCCCAGCTGACCTGAGTATCACTTTGTCACCCTGAGGAAAATGATGTGCCTTTGGAATTGATTGAAATCTGCTGTTCTGTCTGCCTGGTTGTTCAATTTATTTCAATCAAAAAAATTAAACCCACATTGAACATATCTATATTAAATGTTATAAAATCCTGTATCTAGACTATGACTATTATAATGGTAATAGAATAAAATATACTTTTTTTAATGTTTCATTTATTTTTTGAAAAGGTAGTACATCCACATAGTACAATTTTCAAAAGCTGTGAAAGGATACACACGTCTCCCTCCCAATTCCATCCCCCAGCCACTGCTGCCCTTCCCCCTTCCCCGAGGCAATCAGGATTACCAGCTTCTTATATCTCTTTCTAGAGATGACTTATGCATATACAATCAATTATGTACTTACCATTTTTCTCCTTATTATATACAAATGGTAGCATACTGTACTCACTATCCTGCACCTTGCTTTTCCTAATAATGTAACCTGGAGATTATCCACATCACTACATGAATGGTATCCAAGTTCTCTTTATATATTCATTTTTGTCTACCTAGGAGTATGCTGTATGAATATACTACAACTTAGAGAACCAGAACCCTGGTGGTGTCATTTTGACAGCTTCCAATCTTTTGTTTTCACAACAGTGTGTCAATGAGTACCTCCATATGATCATCACTCTGTACACTATGAGTATATACATTCCTAGAAGTAGAAGTGCTGGCTCAAAAACCACATGGGTTTGTGGTTACGATTACTTCTGAATCATTCTTATTTGAATGAGAAGAGTTTTTCCTAAACTTGCTATTTGCTGGAGGTTCATGTGGGGGAAGAAACTGGGACATTCTAGGTAGAACAGTTTTTTTAACAACTGAGATTTTTTTCCCCTGCATTTGTTAGCTTTTTCAGACTGTACATCTCCCAAGTCAGTAGATAGGGGCGGTTGTAGGGCTCTTCACAAGGAAAAGTTCCTTCTCTTCCCAGTGTCCCCAAAACTGTTGCTCCCATCAGTATAAACTACTGCAAATATGGCTTGTCTGGTTCCTTGTCAAGGCCCTTGCCTGTTTCTCCTAGACCCAATGGTCTAGGAAACATCCTACCTCCTACCTGCCCCCACACTGTTACCATTTTTAAAAATCTACTTAAGGTTCTACACCTTAGGGTGTATCCTGAACCTCAGCTAAGAGTCCTTACCAGTGCTCTCGAATCTGCAGGCTTGAGTACTCTCTCTTTCTGAAATATCCTGTACCAGTGCTTGATTTCCCCTGCCTCTGGCAGGCTTCTCATCAGGGTTTCAGCTGTCTCCTAATATTACCAGATACAGAGATTACACTTTTTTTCTCCTGTAGTTTTTGGGTCAAGACTGTGATGAAAAAAAGAAAGGCTGGCTTTACTCTCATATTTAAACCAGAAGTCAGAACATACTTTTACAACGTTAATGAAACTGACACAACTTTCCTTCAGTGTATGTTACAGACACTGCTGATGAACTGCCTAATGTGCAGTGAGTTTTGACTTTCGGGTGTGGCCTCTTCCATGGGCTTTCTTTCCTGTATGGGTTCTCTGATGTACAATAAGGTTTGATTTTTGTGTAAAGGCTTTCCCACATTCTGTACACTTATAGGGTTTCTCTCCAGTATGAGTTCTTTGATGTACAGTGAATGTTGATTTTTCTCTGAAGGCCTTGCCACACTCAGTGCATGCATAGGGTTTCTCTCCTGTGTGCGTTCTCTGATGTATTATGAGCTGTGACTTCTGGCTAAAAGCTTTCCAACACACAGGACATTCATAGGGTTTCTCTCCTGTGTGAATTCTCTGATGTATAATGAGCTTTGACTTTTCTCTGAAGGCTTTGCCACATTCATTACATTTATAGGGTTTTTCTTCTGTATGAGTTCTTTGATGTATAATGAGATACGATTTCTGCGAAAATGCTTTTTCACATTCATTGCACTCATAAGGTTTCTCTCCTGTATGGCCTCTCTGATGTAGCATGAGATAGGATTTCTGAGAGAAGGCTTTCTCGCATTCATTACATTCAAAGGGTTTCTCTCCTGAGTGAGTTCTTTGATGTACACCAAGGTTTGACTTTTGGGTAAAGGTTTTTCCACATACATCACATTCATAGGGTTTCTCTCCTGTATGAGTTCTTTGATGCACAATGAGGGTTGACTTCTCATTAAAGGACTTCCCACATTCAGTACATTTATGAGGTTTCTCTCCCGTATGAGTCCTCTGATGGATAATAAGAGTTGACTTATCACTGAAAGTTTTCTTACACTCATTACATTCATGGGGTTTCTTTCCTGTATGAGTACTATGATGTATAATTAGATCAAGCTTCTGTATGAATGATTCCCCACATTTAGTGCATTCATATGTTTTCTCTCCTGTATGAGTTTTCTGATGGACAATGAGGTTTGACTTCTGAGTGAAGGCTTTTCCACATTCATTACATTCATAAGGTTTCTCACCTGTGTGAGTCCTGTAATGTATGATGACAGTTGATTTTTCTCTGAAGGCTTTTCCACATTCAGGACATTCAAAGGGTCTCTCTCCTGTATGAGTTCTTAGGTGTATAATGAGCTGAGATTTTTGGCTAAAGGCTTTTCCACATTCAGTACATCCAAAAGGTTTCTCTCCTGTATGAGTTCTCCAATGTACAATGAGGTGCGACTTCTTGCTAAAGGTTTTCCTACATGCAGTACATTCAAAGGGTTTCTCTCCATTTTTAATCCTTTGATGTAGACTAAGGCCTTTCTTTCTCCTGAGGGCTTTCCCACACTCTTTATATACATAGGGTTTCAGTCCTGGATTTGTTTTCTCATACTCAGCATGGAAGAATAATTTAGCACATCCGTTGTCAAATTTCTTTTCTGCAGCACTTCTACTAAATAAATCTAAATTGTCTACCATATTATTTCCAAACGATTCATGTTTAAGAGGCTTTTGTATTGAAGCAACAAAGTTTGTATTCAGATGAAGCATGTTTCCAAACTCATTACAGTCATGGACACTTTTTGTGGTAATTGTTTTCTTGTCAAAAAATCCAACTTGCAACAACAGACATTTATTTTGGTCCTCCTGATGCTGCCTCTCAAACTGCTCCTCACCTTGGAAGACTTCTTCTAGAAAGAAGTACAATAAACCGTCTTTAGACTTTGACACTTTTGAAATGGCCTGCCACATAAAAACTGATACTATCATCTTGTTTCATCAGAGTTCCTGGAAAGAGTCTTTCACTAAACCTTCACCTGCTGGTCTTTTTGTTACCAAGAACAATTTTACCCTAGCACCTCAGTCTTTCTTGCCTCTACTTTTACATTATCTCTGATTTCCATCAACTCTGGGGCATTATAACCTTTAATCTTCAGTTATCATATGAACTCTTAACTCCCTGATTTACAAGGAGGAACCCAAAAAATTAGAATTATCTTTTGGAGGATGGGCCTTTTGTAGTACAGGATTCCCCCACTAGACACATGTTCTAGGAACCCATCAGCATCAACATACCAGCTAGCATTGTTGTGATAAGCTGCACTCACTCGACTTCAGTGAATTTTTTCTTTGAAGATTCTTTCAATATGTTTGCCCATTTCATGATGGGTGATTTATGAGCACACCTACCCACACCATGCTGAGTGTTCAGCAGTTTTTGACCAAAAACAGCATGACCCCATAGCCCACCCTCCCTATTCACCCAATCTCACCCTGAGTGACTTTTTTTGTTTCCCCATTTGAAAAAAAATCCTCAAAGGGAAATATTTTGCTGATGTGGAAAAAGTGAAACAAACAAAAAAAAAAACACCAAAAGTACTAAAGGGCATCAAAATTGACGAGTTCAAAAATTGATTTTTAGCAGTGGAAAAATCGTCTTGATGGATGCATTGCTTCAAATGGAGAGTGCTTTGAAAGTGACTGAAGTTTAAACATGTAAGAATAAATACACAATTTTTAAATAAATAAATTCTGTTTTTTGGGGGGTCCCCCCCCATATACTATTTCTACCTAGGTAGAAATGCAATAGTGTGATTCCTGGACTCAAGTGTTACAATAATAACAATGAAGCCACATTCTCAGTGAATGAGAAAAATACATAGAATAATTAGCCTAATGAAAACAAAGAAAAACCCTAATAATCTTTGCCTCATCTTGTTTCACTTGTGTGTCCATCCAAGCTTGCATTTACCACCTTCTCTGCTCCTGTCTATACTCAGTAAAAACTATGCCTGTAATTAACTCCAAAGCCTTCCTCGTGTTCCGTCACCTACACTGCCCTGTCCGCCATATTTTGCTATATTCTAAATCTAGATAACTTTCAAGAAGCAGGTCAGTCTGTTCAAAAAGCTTACTCTGATTTTCCTATATAACTTAAATGTCTATTAACTTATAGTCAGTCACCTATACCACTAATTTTAACAGTTACAATTGTAGCCAGGTGTGGTGGCTCATGCCTATAACCCCAACACTTTGGGACACCAAGGCAAGAGGATCACTTGAGGCCAGAAATTCGAGATCAGCCTGGGCAACATAGTGAGACCTCGACTCCACAAAACAAATTTAAAATTAGCTGGGTATGGTAGCACATGCCTGTAGTCCCAGCTACTCGGGAGGCAGAAGTGGAAGGATTACCTGAGCCCAGGAGTTTGAGGCTATGGTGAGCTGTGGTCGTGCCACTGCACTCCAGCCTAGGTGACAAAGTGAGACCCCCAACTCAAAAAAAACAAAACAAAACAGCAAAGCCTCGACTTTAATTTCACACTTCTTCAATTGCAAGAAGCATGTCATTTCAAATCTTACTGTCTCTGTACCCAGATATACCTTACAATCAATAACATGTCATAGATTAACTGATGGCAATTTTTGTTTCTTAGTGGTATATCTTCCAATCAATGGCATCTTGAAGTCAATAAGATATGGTAAGTATTTTTGCACATACACTGAATTTTTAATCATTTTTTGGAGTTTACTTTTCTTCTTTTGTAGCTTACTTTTCTCAAAAATTTTATATAAAAATTTTCAAGTATAGAAAAAAGTTGAAAGAAGAGTATAATAATTACTCATATTACCACTTAGATTAAATAGTGTTAACATTTTGGCACAATCATACTTAATTTAAATGGTTTGTACAGCTCTGGGTTTCCTTTCCTGTGACTTCCTTTCTTTGGCTAGCTGAATACTAGTTCTTAACCAGAGATGAACATGAAAACATAGGAAAGGCTTGTACAAAATGTACTTCAGAGGACCCAAGCTCCACCAAAGATCTGCTGAATCCGAACCTTCTTAGGTGCTAAGAAGCAGTATGGCCCATGTGGTTAGGGACATGAGCTCTCTAGCTCAGGAGCAAACCCTAGCTCACTTGATCTGTGGCCTCAGGCAAGTAACCTACTCTATTTGTATCTTACTTTTCCACCTGTAAAGGAATTTTAACAGTGCCCACCCAAATGGATATTGAGAGGATTAAATTACTTATAAAAGGGCATGCATGGCACATAGGAAGTGCTTCCAAATGTTTACTGCTACTATGACAACTACTACCAATACTATTATCATGATTATTAAGAGTCACTACATTACTATAAAAAGAAATGAGGAGAATCTCTATATATTCAAAATGTTCTTGAATATTAAGTGAGAAAAGAAGGTGAATAAAACTGCATGGTAGGAAATGAATATATAAATATATATATTTTTACAGGCTCATGTTGTAAAAAAATGATGGAGAACAAACCTCTAAATTTTAAGAAAGGTTACCTATGGGGAAAGAAGAAAGGGAGTGTAATGGAGAGGGAGAGAAGCTGGACTTCTCTGAGTATGCCTTGTTTTCTAGATTTGACTTTCAAACCAAGTAACTTTTTTGTTAATATTTTATATGATCATAAAGCAAAACTGAATATAATAGGATTTTTAATAATAGTAAATATTCCTTCTTCTGCCTTTCCTAATGACAATGCTGAAAAGTCTTGATTCTCAATGGCATCAACATGATAACCTCAATTCATTTAACTCACCATACTATACACACAAAACAGCCTCAAAAGAATACTAACAATACTACCATCACATGCAAGATTCATACATTTAAGGCCTTTAAGTCCAGAATTTGATTTGGAAATATCAATTTGATAATATAAGGTATTTTTTCTGTTTAAAAAAACATACACAGAAAGTATGCATAGTTCTTAGTTCTGTCAGTGAAAAGGCCTAAAAATGATTCTCTAACATCTAAATTGTGGGCTTAAAAAAGCTCTTTTCCACTAAAAAGAACCAGAGTTCCTTGGAGTAATGGCCGATTCCAAGTCAGAAACATGAAATACACAAAATAAGCCTGTAACATGTTCCAATGCCAGAAAGCAAGGAAGCTACCAAAGACTCAGGAGCCAACTTGAAGGCATTTTCACTAGTCAAAGATGGGACAGTTTGACTTGTACTAGGGATAATAAGGCAATGGATTAAAACATAACAATGTTTAAATCCATATGTCCATAAATTATACACAAAAAAAGACATACCTTATTGGTCACCTTTGGATGATACAAAATCAACTCATTGTTTTGAAAACTGGTAAATAAATGGAAAAACTCAATCATTTAGCCTGTCTTTTCTGTATAATATGCATATCTCTTTATAGAATCATTCCAGCTAGTCAGCAAAAAAGGAACAAAAGAATTAGAATATCACCATTTTGCAACCATAGATGAATTAATGGATCTAAGCAGTAATCACCAATGACTAGTAGCATAGAACACACAGTGACAACTATGTATTACATGCCTCCCAGTGGAAGTAGCTAGGAAATGATCTCGCTAAAAGAAAAAAAAAAACTGAATCTGATCCAGCTTCTAGATCTATAAACTTACAAGAAATATAGAGGACAGAAGACTATGTTAAATACTACCATGAGCTATTAACAGTAAAATCTAGACTGTGGAAAACTAAAGGACAAATGACTTCATCACTTTAAGAAGAAATAGTAGGGGGAAAAGAGAGATGGAAGAGAATCATCTATAGATTATACGAGACAAGAATCCGAGTAGCTATTAGCACTTCTGGCATCCAGATCCTTATTTCTAAATACCACTCCCACTAATAGTAATCAGAGATCCTTGGCAAAGTTGCTGATTCCAGGTCTGAAACAGGGAAAGTACAAGGTAAACTTGGAATGTATGTTTGTGCCAGAAAGTGAGGAAGTGCTCAAAGAATGATAGGGACATGTCGAAAGGACAGAGGAGCCAGCCTGAAGGTACTCCTACTAGCCAAACTGAGGACAATTTGAACATGAAAATGAATAATAACAGTAATGGATGATAACACATTGAAAAAATAAAGATCAAACCATCTTACCAATAAGTGACTCAGGCAAGAATTATCAGAGCATATAAAAGCCACTAGGTAACTGTTTGAGGAACAAGATATTCATTTGGCAGTTCCTCAAAATGTTAAATATACAACTATCACAAGGTACAACAATTCCAATCCTATTCATCTACCCAAAGGAAATGAAAATATGCATCACAATAAAAACCTGTACATGAATATTCATAGCAGCATTATTTGTAAAGCCAAAAAGTGGAAACAACCAAAACACCCATCAACTGAAGAATGGATAAACGAAATGTGGTCTATTCATAAAATGGAATATTGTTCCTCCATAAAAAGGAAAAGCACTGATACATGCTACAACGTGGATGAACCTTGAGAACATGCCAATTGAAAGAAATCAGATATAAAAGGCCATATTTTGTATGACTCCATTTATATGAAATGTCCAGAATAGGCAAAACCAGAGACAAAAAGTAGATTAGTGGTTGCCAGGAAATGAGGACAGAAGAAAATGGAGAGTGACTGCTAAAGGGTAGGGACATCTTTTGGGGAGTGATTAAAATATTCTATTTTGATAGTGAATTAGATAGTGGTGATGGTTGCATTACTCTGAATATATTGAAAACCACTGAATTGTACACTTTAAAATAGTGAGTTTTATGATATGTAAATTATATCTCAAAAAAGCTATTTTTTAAAAATAGGTAATCAAGGTGTTTTAGGAAAGCAAATCTTACAGGAACATTTAAGCTGAACAAGAAGAATGGATTCAGGTTATCCAATCTGGAATTAGAGAACTACAGTCTAGGCCTGGCTTCAGATACGTCAGTGACATGTGAGAACCATGGAAGTAGCAGGGACAGAGGGTGGCATTTAAAAGACACATATGGGATAAAAGGAACTGTAAAGAAACTTTCAGGTGGGTACCAACTTAAGGAGAGTTGTCTGGTGTATGGGGGACCAGGGTGGGGGTGTCAGCCTCATGGCCGAGGTGTTCATGTCCCTGTCCTCCAACACTACAAACCATGGTAAAAGCACCAAGGGCCACAACCTTTCCTAAGATATTCTTGAAAGCCCTTTCAAAGGGCCACATCATTAAGGTGATGTAATATTATCGCAAGGATAGAGAAATAGTCTAGTGGAACTAAAGAGAATTCAAATGACAAAAACACAAGTTATCAAAACCTAGGCTAGAATCTCATAACCCCAGAACCTGTGTCAATCCTACATACCTGGAAAACTCCAAACTGGGATTTTTACTTCTGCTGGGCATTCTTCCACCTCCAACTTGAGGATGAGGTCTGGTTTAGTAACCTGCTTCCCTGTTAAAGAAAAATGAATACTCCTTGGTCTTCAGAGTCTCTGAGATAGAGGAAGTTGCAGTTTGGGGGCAACACAAGGAACACATTGCTTGATACAAAGGTAAAGTCAAACCATTTAACCTGGATTTTGAATTCACAAACACCCTGTCAGGAAGCAAAAGGGGGGAAACTGAGAAAGAAAAGGCTCTCTATTGGATCCTATAATCATAAACAGCAAAATTACCCAATGAAGGCATTCTTACCCACAAAGACCAGATTGCTGTAGGTCTCCAGCATCACATCTCTGTACAGAGTCCTCTGTGGAGGGTTCAAGTACTGCCACTCCTCATGGGTGAAATCCACAGCCACATCCTCAAATGTTAGTAGTTCCTGTAATGGTATATTCCCATCATTTTAAAATGCTGACCACTGGTGATAAGGATAGAATACAGTGGAACTTCTGATTGGTTTCCCAGTTTATCATGATGACTGAATACTGGATGTCTACTTTCTATTAAGTTAGTGACCTACTCTGTGGGAGAATCACAAATCATGCTAAAAAAAAGATTCCATTAAGTAATAGAATATTTAAGATGATGTGATATTATCCCAAGGATAGACAAATAGTCTAGTGGAACTAAAGAGAATTCAAATAAAAATAACACAAGTTATCAAAACCTCTGGGACAGGCAAAGCTGTGCTCAGAGGAAAATGTATAGCGCTTAAGGCCTACATTAGATAGATTGAAAGATCACATACTGACAACTAATGTCACATCTAAATGAACTAGAGAAACATTAACAAACCAAACCCAAAACTAGTAGAAGAAAAGAAACAATGAAGATCAGAGCAGATCTTAATGAAATTGAAACAAACAAAAATACAAAGAATTAATGAAACAAGTTGGTTCTTTGAAAAGAGAAACAAAATTGACAGACCACTAGCTAAATTAATTAAGCAACAAAGAGAGAAGATTCAAATTATCTCAATCAGAAATGAAAATGGAGACATTATAACTTACACCATGGAATTAAAAAGATTATCTGAGATTAGAAACATACACCCCTCCAACCTTGAATCAGGAATAAACAGAAACCCTAAATAGACAAATAATAAGTACTGAGATTGAAACAGTCATTAGAACCCAACAGACTCATAGCCAAATTCTACTGGACTTTCAAAGAACAATTGGTACCAATTTTACTGAAGCTATTCTATAAGAATGAAAAGGAGAAAATTCTCCCTAACTCATTCTATGAAGACAGTATCACCCTAACACCAAAACCAGGAAAAGAAACAACAAAAAAATAAAAGTACAGACCAATATTCCTGATAAACACAGATGCAAAAATTCTCAACAAAATACTAGCAAACTGAATTCAACAGCACATTTTAAAAACCAACCATGATCAAGTGGGTTTTATCTCAGATGCAAGAATGGTTCAACATATACAAGTCAATAAATGTATCCACCACATAAACAAAATTCATATGATCATTTAAATACACACAGAAAAAGCATTTGACAAAATCCTGCATCCCTTCATGATAAAAACCATCAGAAAAGTAGGCATACAAGGAACACTCCTTAAAATAAAAGCTGGAGTGTCGGGAAGATGGCTGCCAAGCCAGTCAGACTATGCAAGTCCCAGTGTGAGTTAGTGAGTACATGGAAAATTTTGTGTATGTGTCAGTGAGTGGCCGTATGAATGGCTGACTGAGTGAGAGCTCAGGAGCAAGCATCCAGGGCTCTCCTGGTGCAGTGGCTGGTGCTGCAACTGCTTGGCTTGGACCCCAGCAATTCCTGGATGCAGAAGCCAAGTGCCATTTTTTTTGTTGATAAAACCTTTCCTGGGAAGAAGATGCAGGGAGAGACTCACTAAGTGGGGGCTTGTAAGCAAGTGGCCAGGGCCCTCCTGGTGAAGCAGCAGGTGCGGCAGCTGCTCTGCTTGTTCCGTAGCACTTTCCAGGTCACAGAAGCCAAGAGCCATTTTTTTTAAACTGACAAAAGTTTTCCCACAAATAAGCAGTGGGGAGAAACTACTGGCTCCAGGCTCTGCCTCACCACTGCAGCAGGAGAGACTGCTGGCTCCAGGCTTTGCCTCACCTCTTTAGCACCTGGCCGGATACTGGCAACAAAGCCAGAGGAGGGAGCCCAGAGGCAGAGTCCCACCACAGAAGATGAAAGAGGCACACCGCCACCATCTTGAAAACAGGGAAGGAAAGTGCTCAGACTTGCTTACCACAGATCAACAGACCTGATCTCTGTGACCAGCGGATCAACTATTCAGGAGTTGATTGTGACTCAGAGGGACTATCCTGAAAGCACAAACTCTGGAGGGACTGGACAAGTGCTGAGTCTCAGGCACCCCACCCCCAACCTTGATTCAGCCTCAGGACAAAGGGTGTGGCCAGAAAAGGATGAGGAGGACCTCCAAAGAGATCAGTGGGGAGTCCAGGGCAGACCCAACCCCCCTCCTCTCCAGCAATCCTCTGAACATCAGACCCGCACAGCTGGGGCAGGACTGAGAGGGCCAAACCCAGGTGAAGCCTAGATATCAGTTGCAATAGGAGAACCCAATTCCAAGACAGGCCTGTGTGGGGCACCCTCCGAGAGTACATACCTGGGGAAGACACAATCCCACACCTCCCCACTGGAGGGGATCCCTCAGACCATATGAGAGTGGGAGGGGAGGACTGCAGCATCGCCCACCGCCACTGCCCCTCCCTCTTCCCTGCTCAAGACACTGGGGAGAGAGTGAAAGAGGAGGAAGCTCTGCAGAGAAGCAAATGAGAGGAACAATTACAGAACCTGCCACAAGAGGGCAGGGACCAGACGGCTTTCCAGCAGAATTCTACAAAACGTACAAGGAGGAGCTGATACCAATCCTATTGAAAGTATTCCAGGCAATCGAGAAAGATGGAATTCTCCCCAAATCATTTTACAAAGCTAACGTCACACTGATATCTAATCCGGGTAAAGATCCAACAAAAAAAGAGAACTACAGGCCAATATCCCTTATGAACATAGATGCAAAAATCCTCAACAAGATTCTAGCAAATCGGATTCAAAAATACATCTCAAAAATCATCCACCATGACCAAGTAGGCTTCACCCCCAGGATTCAGGGCTGGTTTAACATTCGCAAGACCATAAATGTCATTAAACACATCAACAGATGTAAAAACGAGAACCACACAATTATCTCATTAGATGCAGAAAAAGCTTTTGATAAAATCCAGTATCCCTTCTTGATAAAAACCCTCAAACACCTAGGCATAGAAAGAACATACCTCAAAATAGTAAGTGCCATCTACAATAAACCCACAGCTAGCATATTGCTAAATGAACGGAAACTGGAAACATTTCCCCTGAAAACTGGAACAAGACAAGGCTGCCCATTCTCATCCCTCTTGTTCAACATTGTGTTGGAAGTTCTAGCTACTGCAATTAGACAAGAGAAGGAGATCAGGGGTGTCCAAATAGGAAAAGTGAAAGTCAAGTTATCCCTCTTTGCTGACAATATGATCCTATACTTCAAAGATGCAAGAGAATCTGTCAAAAACCTGCTTGCACTGATAAAGGACTTTGGCAAAGTCTCAGGGTACAAAATAAATGTGCAAAAGTCAGTCACATTTCTATACACCAACAATAAACAGAAACCCAAATAAAAAGCACAATCCCATTCACAATAGCCACACACACAAAATGCGATACCTCAGCATCTTCCTAACCAGAGAAGTGAAAGACCTTTACAAGGAGAACTACAAAACACTCCTCAAAGAAATTCAAGAAGACACAAACAAATGGAAAAATATTCTATGCTCATGGATAGGAAAAATCAACATTGTTAAGATGTCCATCCTACCAAAGGTAATCTACAGATTCAACATAATATCCATTAAATTAACAACATCATTCTTCTCAGACCTGGAAATGACAATACAGAAATTCATATGGAAACATAAACAACCACAAATAGTCAAAACAATCCTTAGTAAAAAAAAGTAAAGTGGGAGGTATCACACTTCCAGACCTTAAACTTTACTATAAGGCTACAACAACCGAAACAGCCTGGAATTGGTACAAGAACAGGCATATAGACCAATGGATCAGGATAGAGATTCCCAAAGCAAAATCTCAATTTCTCAACCAACTCATCTTTGACAAAGCCTCCAACAACAACCACTGGGGAGAGGAGAACCTATTCAGCAAATGGTGCTGGGAAAACTGGCTGATCGCATGCAGAAGATTGAAACAGGATCTCTATCTATCACCATATATAAAAATCAACTCTAAATGAATCAAAGACCGAAACGTAAAACTTCAAAATATAAGAATCTTAGAAAATGCAGGAGACACCCTTATGGAAATTGAAACTGGCAACCATTTCCTGATCAGAACTCTAAGTGCCCATACCATAAGAAACAAGATAGAAAAGTGGGACCGCATCAAACTGACAAGCTTCTGCAAAGCAAAAAAACCATCCAGAGAGCAGGGAGATAGCCCACAGAATGGGAAAAAATATTTGCCAACTGTATATCTGAAAAAGGCCTAACATCTAGGATCTACAAGGAACTCAAACGTGCCGAAAGGAAAAAAACAAACAGCCCCATTAAAAAGTGGGCAAAAGACAGGAATAGACACTTCTCAAAAGAAGATATACAGACAGCCAACAGACACATGAAAAAGTGCTCAGCCTCACTCATCATCAGAGAAATGCAAATCAAAACCACATTGAGATACCGCCTAAGCTCAGTAAGAATGGCCATCATTAATAAAACAAACAACAGATGCTGGTGAGGATGCAGAGAAAAGGGAACACTTCTACACTGGTGGTGAGAATGCAAACTAGTGCAACCTCTTTGGAAGACAGCGTGGCAATCTCTGAAAGAACTAGAAATTGACCTTCCATATGACCCAGCAATCCCCCTATTGGGAATATACCCGGAGGAACTCAAGTCATTCTACCAAAAAGATACCTGTACACACATGTTTGTTGCAGCTCTATTCACAATAGCAAAAACATGAAAATAACAATGCTGCCCATTGAAGCTAGACTAGATTTTTAAAAATGTGGTATATATACACAATGGAATATTATGCAGCCATAAAGAAGAACAAACATATGGACTTCACAGCAACTTGGATGGATTCAGAGTCTACCATACTCAGCAATCTATCACAAAAACAAAGAACAGAGTACCATATGTTCTCACTCATAAGTGGACCTTGAACAATTATCATAATACTATAAGAAAGGGATTGGCAATAGTGGGAAACTGCCGGCAGGGGGTGGGGGTGGGATGGGCAGTTGAAGGAAACTGCCAGGGGAGGGAGGGGCACACCTCATCGACAGAGGTACTGGGGTACCTGCATAATGAACATTTGTGTATGTTACCCTGAATTGTACACCACATCTTTAAAATAAAGAAAAAAACAAAAACAAAATGGTAATAATAATAATAAAAGCCATATATGACAAATCCACAGCCAATGTCATCCTGAATGGTGAAAAGTTGACTGCAGTCCCCCCCAGAACTGGAACAAGGCCAGGATGCCCACTTTCACCTCTCTGATTCAACATAATATTGGAAGTCCTAGACATAGCAATCAGGCAAGAGAAAAAATAAACGGTATAAAAATTAGAAAAGAAGAAATCAAACTATCTCTGCATGCAGATGACATGATCTCATATCTAGAGAATCCTAAAGACTCCTTCAAAAGACTCTTGGACTTGATAAATGAATTTGGTAAAGTTTCAGGATATAAAAATCAATACACACAAATCAGTGGTCATATCTTGTTTTAGAATTCCTCTCCTATCCTAAGCTTATAAAAACATTTTCCTATATTATTTTATAGATTATTGATTACCCCCTCACATTAGATTTCCATTTTACCTGTAGCCAACTTTTGTGTATGATGAGAGGGGTTAAATGTTATTTTTTCCTATATAGATATCTGATAACCCACCTACATTATTGAAAAGAATCAAATCAAGAACTCATCTCCATTTACAATAGTAGCCAAAAAGCTAATATACCTAGGAATATATTTAACCAAAGTGGTAAAAGATCTCTACAAGGAGAACTACAAAACACTGATGAAAGAAACTGTAGAGAACACAAAAAAATAGAGAAACATCCCATGCTTATGGACTGGAAGAATCAACATTGTTAAAATGACCATATTACCCAAAGTAATCTACAGATCCAACACAATCCCTATCAAACTACCAATGTCATTTTTCACAGAATTAGAGAAAACAATCTTTAAATTCATATGGAACCAAAAAAGAGCCAGAACAGCCAAAGTAATCCTAAGTAAAAAGAACAAACCTGGAGGCATCACATTACCTGACTTCAAATTCGACTACAAGGCTGTAGTCACCAAAACATCATAGTATTGGTACAAGAGCAGATACATGAACCAATGGAACAGAATAGAGAATCCAGAAACAAACCCACACACCTACAACCAACTGATCTTTGGCAAAGCACATAAAAACATACACTGGGGAAAGGATATCCTATTCAACAAATGGTGCTGGGAAAATCAGATAGCTACATGTAGAAAAGTGAAACTTGATCCCTATCTCTCACCATATACAAAAATTAACTCAAGATGAATTAAAGACTTAAATGTCAGACCTGAAACCACAAAATTCGTAGAAGAAAACCTAGGCAAAACCTTCAGGACATTGGCCAAGGCAAAGAACTTATGGCTAAAAACTCCAAAAGCAAATGCAACAAAAACAAAAATAAATAAGTGAGACTTAAACTAAAAACTTCCACACAGCAAAAGAAATAATAAACAGAGTAAATCTGCAACCTGTGGAATGGGAGAAGATAGTCACAAACTATATATCTGAAGAAGGAATAATATCCAGAATCTACAAAGAACTCAAACAAATCAGCAAGAAAAAAGTAAACGATCCCATTAAAAAGTGAACAAATGGCATGAACAGACATCTATCAAAAGACAATATATAAATGGCCAACAAACATATGAAAAAATGCTCAGCATCACTAATTATCAGGGAAATGCAAAGTAAAACCTCAATGAGATACCACCTTATACCAGTCAGAATGGCCAAACAGATGCTGGCGAGGATATGGAGAAAAGGGAACGGTTCTACACTGCTGGTGGGAATGCAAATTAGTACAACCTCTTTGGAAGACAGTGTGGCGATTCCGGAAAGAACTAGAAATTGACCATCCATATGACCCAGCAATTCCCCTATTGGGAATATACCTGGAAGAACTCAAATCATTCTACAAAAAAGATACCTGCACACATATGTTTGTTGTAGCTCTATTCACAGTAGCAAAAACATGTAACCAACCATGTTGCCCATCAAAGCTGAACTGGATTTTAAAAAGGTGGTACATATACCCAATGGAATATTATGCAGCCATAAAGAAGGACAAATATATGGACTTTGCAGCAACCTGGATGAATTGGAGTTGCTCATACTAAGTGATTTATCACAGAAACAAAGAACAGAGTTCCATATGTTCTCACTCATAAATGGACCTTGAACAATTATAATGCTATAAGAAAGCGATTGGCAGTAGTGGGAAACTGTCGGTGGTGGGGGAGGGTGGGATTGGCAGTTGAGGGAAACTGCAAGGGAAGGGAGGGGCATACCTCATCAACAAGGGTACCTGCATGATCAGTGTTTACATACCTAACCCTGAAATGTACCCCATATCTTTATAATAAAAATTTTTAAAAATAAAAATAAATAAAAACACAATAGATATTGGCACGGATGTGATAAAAAAGGAACACTTATACACTGCTAGTGGGAGTGCCAATTAGTACAACCTCTATGGAAACTGGTATGGAGAGTTCTCAAAGAACTAAAAGTAGGTCTCCCATCCAATCCAGCAATCTCACTACTAGGTATCTAGTATCAGAGGTCATTATACAAAAAACAAAACAAAACACCTGCACTCGTATGGGAGGCTGAGGTGAGTGGATTGCCTGAGCCCACGGGTTCCAGACCCGCCTGGGCAACTTGGCAAGACCTCATCTCTACAATAAATCAAAAAATCAGCCGGGTGTGGTAGCGCGCGCCTGTAGTTCCAGCTACTTGGAAGGTTGAGGCGGAAGGATCGCCGGAGCCCAGCAGGTTGAGGCTGCGGTGGCCGGGAGCAGCCACTGTACTCCAGTCTAGGTGACAGAGTGAGACGCCAACTCAAAAAAAAAAAAAAGAAAGAAAATTGAAATAGTGTCTTTTGCAACAACTTAGATGGAAATGGAGAACATCCTAAGTGAACTAAGGCAGGAACAGAAAACCAAACTGCATGTTCTCACTTATAAGTGGGAACTAAACTAAGTATCTGCAAAGATATAGAGAATGGTATAATGGGCATTGGATACTCAGAAAGAGAAGGGTGGGAAAGGTTGCAGAGACAAAAAGTCACCTATCAGGTACAATGTGTACAGGTAGGGTGGTGGGTATACTTAAAGCCTAGGCTTCTTTGCTACTATACAATATATCCATCTAAAAACAAACTAAGTGTACCCCCTAAAGCTATTGAAAAAAAAATAACAAAATAAAATAAAAAGAGAATCCAAACACCTGATTTATGTCAGAGTTGGCACAGATTAGCAGTGGGGAAAAGATGATCTTTTCAATAAATGTAGGTGGGTTATCAGATATCTATATAGGAAAAAATAACATTTAACCCCTCTCATCATACACAAAAGTTGGCTACAGGTAAAATGGAAATCTAATGTGAGTGGTAATCAATAATATAGGAAAATGTTTTTATAAGCTTAGGATAGGAGAGGAATTCTAAAACAATATATGAAAAGTACTACTCTTGAAAGAAAAAACTTGTGTTACAAGGTTAAAAGTACCACAGTTAAAAGGTAAGTCACAGATGGGGACACTACTGGCAATATTCATAAGTGAAAAAGGGATCTTATCTGGAATATATAAAATAACCCCTAGAAATCAATAAGAAACATACAAACACAGAAGAATGGACTAGAGAGGTGAATAGGTACTTCAATACTTCCTTTCCTAAAAAGTAAAACCAAATTACATATGAACATAAGAAGATGTAGTCAACCCCACTAGTACTCAAGTAATTGAAAATTTAAGCCATAATGAGATACCACTATGCACCATCAGAATGGTTATGATTAAGCAGACTAAAATATCATAACACTGTGTTGAAATGGGAACCCATACAATGTTAATAGGAATGTAAGCTGGTATAATCGCTTTGGCAACAGTTTGGCTTTATTTACCAAGGGATGCGATTTGTATACACCATGACCCAGCAATTCTACTCCTAGGTACACATATTAAGAGAAAAATCATGCACATGTGCCCTAGAAAACAAGTACAGGGATATTCACAGCAGCACCATTTCTAATACTAAATCAAGAAAAAAGTTCAAATGACCATCAACAGTAGAATGGGTAAGTTGTGGCATAGTCATTCAATGGAAAGTTGTGTGGTCATAAAAATTAATGAACTATGACTGCATGCTGTAAAGTAGGTTCACCATGCACTACTATCAACTTGTGTGAGTCTGGTTTGACAGAACATCTTTTGCTCATGAATTACATGGAGCAGGTTCATTACTTACAGCCGGGCAGCAAGGAACAACAGAAGCCTAGGATTCATTGCGAGCTGGCTCCCTATGGCTGAGGGAAGCTGCTCAGGGTGAACAGAGTCTCTCTCATCTGTGCATACCACACTTGTACCACAGCTGAGGGACCCCAGAAAGCAGCCCTTCCTGGGTTTTATACCTTGGGGGACATACGAACAACTGGGCTAAAGCACTAAAGAATACCCTGCCTCTAGAGGGTGAGTGGAAAAGAGCCTAGGCTATTCACAGTTACTCTTAAGAACCACAAGTGAGAAAGGAGGGAGAACTGAGTTGGTCCAAGGCCATCTGGAAAACCGTCCTACACATGTCCAACACAGATGAATACAACAGATGTACTAACGAGAAAAAAAAGAAACAAAAGAGTACATAAATATTGCATAATTCTATTACATATAATACGAGAACAGGCAAGATTAACCCATGATGTTAGAAGTCAGAATAGTGATTACTTTTGTGGGTGGCAATGATTTGTGGACAAGGCATGAGGGGGGATTCTGCTGTCCTGATCATGGCCTATATCTTGGCCCACATGGTGGCTACATAGTGTGTTCACTTTGTGATATTCTTCAAGCTGTACACTTATAAACTGTGGACTTTACATATATTATGCACTTTATATCTTTATACAAAAAAATTATTTTCATCAAAAGCAGAGGCAATTCAATGGAAAACGGGAGTTTCTATTTCAACAAATAGTTCTAGAACAGCTGGATATTCATAAGCCAAAGAAGAACCTCAATACCTCTAACATATATAAAAATTAAAATGGATCGTATACCTAAACCTATATTTCTATTAAAAATATGGAAGAAAATCTTTTTAATCTTGGATTAGACAAACATTTCCTAGATGTGACACCAAAAATCAAAAACTACTGCTAAGATATTAAAAAGACAAGCCAAAGAATGGAAGAAAATATTTTCAAATCAAACATCTGGCAAAGACTTTATATTGAGAATATATACAGAACCCTCAAAATTAAAAATTTTCAAAGGTAGGCAAAAGAGAGCTATTTCACCAAAGTAGACATACAGATGGCAAATAGGCACACAAAAATATGCTCAACATAATTAGTCATGAGGAAACTACAAATTAAAACCACAATGAGATGCAACTATTAGAAGGTGGGTTAGGACACCAGCACAATGTTGGGCAGCGTGGGGTTGTCATGACAGAGCTGCAGCAGCTCCGGGTGCAGAAGACGGTGGATACCACAGTGAAGAGTCTGGAGAGAGAGAACATACAGAAGATGGAGGGCCTCATGTTCCAGTGCAGCTCCAGCTGTTGTGATGACAGCAAGGCACCCATGCAGCAGGTGCAACAGTGCACTGAGTGCAGCCATGTGCCTCTAGCCCAAGCCCAGGCCTTGTGACCAATGAGCTGGAAAAGTTTCAAGACCACTTGGCCCGGTGCACCCTGCATTGCAATGACAAAGTCAAAGATTCCATAGATGCAGGGAGCAAGGAGCTTCAGGTGAAGCAGCAGCTGGACAGTTGTGTGGTCAAGTGTGTGGATGACCATATGCACCTCATCCCAACTATGACCAAGAGGATGAAGGAGTCTCTCTCATCCATTGGGAAATAAGAGTCTTTGCCAGTAGCTATTAGGGCTGAGGGCAAGAATCTATTTTTCAGAAGGAATGGAAACTGTTGTCTTTTAAAGCAGAATTTTATGAATGAAGAAATTAAGGATGGCAACAAGCTGAAGGTGTATGTCACTAGCCTCTGGACACCGGTTCCTTTGTTTCCATCATAAAAAGTAAAATGGAAAAAATTGGTGCTAAAATTTGGGTTAGAGGTACTACAGGAAAGTGTCTGGAGCCTATATCTCATGTTGCAAGTGCTTGCTCTGGCAGTAGGGATCTCCCTCGTGCAAGTCAGAGCCCTCCAAGGTACCAAATTCTTCTTACTACACAGGTACCAACAAGCTGGCAGGTTCCTATAGCCTGCCTATGATCTGGTGGAGTTGGAGGTATTTCTGTTTGTTGCCAAGCTGTTTACCACAAGTGTCACCACACCATTTTCCATATGCTGTAAAACCAAATCCATGAGGTCACTAATTCAGATGGGGGAGAGAGTTTCTGGGTTTTTGGTTTGTTTTGGTTTGATTTTTACAAGGGCATGATGTTGATTCCAGATGAGAAGTTGGGAAGGAGAGAAGTTTGGCTAAGAACTTTGAAAGGTTCCTTGTAGATATCCTTACTTCTGGCCATCAGGTGTAAATGTGAATGTCTTAAAATTACTACACACAACATCCTTCTGCCTGGAGACCACGCAAAAACATGAGAGGCAACGTCACACTAATTGTGGGAAGCAGAGCTTTCTTCTTACTGGCCAGTGGGCCCCGAGGCTGTCTGTAGCAGAGTTACAGGACAGTCTTGCAGTAACCATTGCCCCATCGAAGAGAAGGGGCATTTTGATTGTGATATAGATCAGTATCTGGGAATGAACAGTAAAAGAGGAACTGTTGGTTACTTGATTATAAGAGAGTTGTGAAGTACCAGATTGGAAAATACCTGGGTTTTTTTTCAAACAGAATGGAATAAAAGCCTAAACCCAATTTGGCTAACTCAGCCCCCGGAATTAACACAACCATACTGAGACAACTGCCCAACAATGGGAAATTCCAGGGAGAAAAAGTAAATAACTTGGACTAGGACAAGCTATAACTCCCTCAGAGCAAAGAAGGGGCAGCTCTCCTATTATCAAATACCATTTTTGCCTGGGGCCTTTGCAGCATGCAAAGTGTTGCATGTTGCAACATGTCTAGCATGGCACCTTATCATTTTGATAGCAACTTCATTGTCTTTTTACCAACTTCTTACTTGAAATGATCATAGAGCCTGTCTGTTTGCTGTATCCAGGCTTTGATATATTTTCTTAGTGGTTTGGCTTTTTAAAAAAATAAAGGTTAAATCTTCCCCCCTCCAAAAAAGAGGAAAACACTGATAATACTAAATGCTGGTGAGGATGTGGAACAAATGGACCTCTCCTATCCTAGGTAGGAATGCAAAATGGTACACAGCCACTTTGGAAAACAATTTTCCAGTTGTTTATGAAGTTAAGCATATGCACCATACAACACTGCGATCCCACTCCCAGGTATATTTACCCCAGTGAAATGAAAACTTATGGAAACTCAAAGCCTGTACATGAACATTTATATAGCAGCGATTATTTTTAATCATCAAAATCTATTATTTTTAATCATCAAAACCTATTATTTTTCATCATCAAAACCTAAAAACATATCAAATGCTTTCAACCAGTGAATGAGAAACAATCTAGAATCCACAAAATGCAATACTACTCAGCAATAAAAATAAAGAACTAATAATACATGCAACCTGGATGAACTTCAAATGTATTATGCTAAGTGAAAAGAAGTCAGACTCAAAAGGCTACATGCTGGACGATTCCATTTATATAACATTATGGGAAAGGCAAAACTATTCAGACTAAAAATACATCAATTATATATTTTCCCTGTCAGCAAAACTGCTTCCCACGTCAGCAATACTTTGCACATTGTCAAATCTTGATGGGCTGGGAGGGTGACACAAAGGTCAACAGAAACGTCATGGTTGGGACCTTCCCCAGACTTCACCCTATGCATTTGTCCCTTTGACTGGTTATACTTGTATCAAATGAGTGTATAGTGAAAATATGAATTTGTAGGCAGTTGGTCAGAAGTGAGGGTAGCTCTGGAAACCCCTGAGTTTGTGGCTGATATCTGAAGTTAGGGCAGTCTTGTGGAAGACTGTGCCCTCAACCTGTGAATTACAGTTCAACTCCAGAAAGTTGGTGTCAAAAGCCACTGTAGCATAACATACATAGTGACAGACTGGGAAAAAATATTTGCCAACTGTATATCTGACAAAGGCCTAACTAACATCCAGGATCTACAAGGAACTCAAACATGCCAAAAAGAAAAAAACAAACAGCCCCATTACAAAGTGGGCAAAAGATATGAATAGACACTTTTCAAAAGAAGACATATGAGCCGCCAACAGATACATGACAAAATGCTCAGCCTCACTAGTCATCAAAGAAATGAAAATTAAAACCACACTGAGATACCACCTAACTCCAGTCAGGATGGCCATCATCAAAAACTCAAAAAACAACAGATGCTGGAGAGGATGAGGGGAAAAAGGAACACTTCTGCACTGTTGGTGGGAGTGTAAACTAGTACAACCTCTGTAGAAAACAATTTGGTGATTCCTAAAAGATCTAAAAATCGACCTTCCATACAACCCCACAATTCCCATACTGGGAATATACCCAGAGCAACTCAAATCTATGAAAAAGATACCTGCACATGCATGTTTATTGCAGCATTATTCACAATAGCAAAAACATGGAACTAACCGTGCTGCCCATTGAAAGAGGACTGGATAAAAAAATGTGATACATATACATGATGGAATATTACACAGCCATATAGAAGGACAAAATTATGAACTTCGTAGCAACTTGGATGGACTTAGAGTCTACAATATTGAGTGATCTATCACAGAAACAAAGAACTGAGTATCACATGTGCTCACTCATAAGTGGACCTTGAACAATTATCGTAATACTATAAGAAAGGGACTGGCAGTAGTGGAAAACTGCCAGGGGGGTGGGGGGCAGGATTGGCAGTGGTAGGAAACTGCCAGGGTGGGGGGCATAGGCATACCTCATCAGCAAGGGTACTGCATAGTGAACATTTGTATGTTTGTATACCTAACCCTGAATTGTACCCTTCATCTTTAAAGTTAAAAATTAAAAAAAAAAAACACATAATGATTATAAAATAAAACTACATGTCAGAATTCAGACAAAACATGTCAGCCAAATCTATAAATGTGACTAGGTCTTTAAAAAGCTTATTATATATTTTTTTTCCTCTTTTAATTTTTATTTAAAATTGTGGGGTACAATTCAGGGCTAGGTATACAAATATTCACTGTGCAGTTACCCTTATCGATGAGGTGTGCCCCCCCTTTCCCCAGGCAGATATCAGCTACTGTCAATCTCACTTCCCCCCCACTCCCCTCCCCACAGTTTCCTGCCACTTTCAATCCTTTTCTTATAGTAATACAGTAGTTGTTCAAGGTCCACTTATGAGTGAGAACATACGATACTCAGCTCTTTGTTTCTGTGAGAGATCACTCAGTATTATAAAGGCTAATTCCATCCAGGTTGCTGTGAAGTTCATGATTTTGTTCTTCTTTATGGCTGCATAGTATTCCATTGTGCATATGTACCACATTTTTTTAATCCAGTCCTCTTTTGATGGGCAGCACGGCTGGTTCCATGTTCTTGCTATTGTGAACAATGTAAAAAGCTCATTTTAAAAAAATATTTTCAGATTGACTCACAGAGCAAGATCCAGCTGTATGGTATGTACAAGAGACACACCTAAAACAAAATGATTCAGAAAGTCTAAAAGTAAAAGGATAGGTGATATTAGACCAGAAAAATGGAAAACAGTAAGAAAGCAGAGGTGAGAGACGCTGACATCAGAATTAAAGCCAAAAAGCATAAGATACATATATACACAAATGACACTTTTAAATGTTAAAATCCACAACCCATAAAAATATATAACATATAAACATCTAGGTAAAAAATTATAAGTACCAACAGAAAACAGAAAGTACAAGAAATGCAAGGAGAACTAGAAACATACTAACAACCAGAGTTACATACTTTCAGTAAAAGATCAAGTAGACAAAAATTAAGAATATAGAAGACCTAAGGCAATAAGGCAGATCTTATGGATATAAATATCTGGGATTTTTAAAATTTCTGAGTCAGGGTCTCAGTCTTGCCACCCAGGCTGGAGTGCAGTAGCATGACCAGGGCTCACTTCAGCTTCAGCCTCCTGGACTCAGGTGATCCTTCCACCTAAGCCTCCCAAGTAGCTAAGACTATATAGGCCCACGTCACCATGCCCAGCTAATTTTTAAAAATTTTTTGTAGAGATGAGGTCTCACCATGTTGCCTAGGCTGGTCTTGAACTCCTGGGCTCAAGCAATCCTCCTGTTTTAGCCTCCCAAAGTGCTGGGATTATAGGCACGAGCCATCATGTCCAGCCAGATATAAATATCAAAACACTCCCTAATCATAAATAATGCATCTTTCTTCAGCCCATATGGAACATTCACAAAAACTGATCATATGTTAAGTCACAAATCAGTAAGTTCCATCAAGTAGAAATATCGCAAACAACAATATGATAAAAATGCAATAAAACTAAAAATTAATAGCAACAAAAGATCTTTTACCTTGGAATCTTTAAAAAAATGATATTAGACAACTCTTGGGGAAAAGGAGAAATGTAAGCCAAAATTATAGCATATCTAAAAAAATAACAAAAAAAACTACATGTTAAAATCTATGGAATATATTATGCAGTGAAGAAAGGAAAACAACTTAAACACTGATATCAATAAAAAATGTTTTAATGAAAATAAATTCTCAACTCAAAATTTAGACGAATAACAAAAAAAAGCAAAATTAGGTTCAATAAAGGAAATAATAGAGATAAAATCCAAAACTAGTAGATTGAAAATAGGAAAACAGTATATATAATTAATAAAGTAAAAATCTTGATTCTTTAAAAAAAATCAAATTGTAAGCAAACTAGTTGATGTAATTAAGAAGAAAAGAATAAAGTACATATATATACCAGAAATGTGACAAGAGACAAAACAGAAAAAATACATATATAATATATGCAAATATATATTACACACACACACATATATATTCTTTTTTGAGTTGGAGTCTCACTCTTGTCACCCAGGCTGAAGTACAGTGCACGCTCACAACCACCGCAGCCTCGACCTGCAGAGCTTAGGCAATCCTTCCACCTCAGCCTTCCAAGTAGCTGGAACTACAGATGCATGCCACCACGCTCAGCTAGTTTGTGTGTGTGTGTGTGTGTGTGTGTGTGTGTGTGTGTGTGTGTGTGTGATTTATTGTAGAAACGAGGTCTCACAAAGTTGCCCAGGCTGGTCTCGAACCCCAGGGCTCAGGCTATCCTCTCGCCTCAGCCTCCCAAAGGGCTGGGATTACAGGCTGAGCTACCACGCCCAGCCATAAAAAATATTTTTTAAACCTAAAAAGACTTGTGTACCTCTGTGCAAATGAATCTGAAAATGAAATGGATTATTTCTTAAGAAAATACAATTTCACAAAATTCACCCCAGTAAAGAGAGTTAACTTAAGCAGATCAGATACAAAGAAGAAAAAAACTTATCAAAGAACCCACAAAAGTTTCACAGATGCTTACCAAACCTTCAAAGACCAGACAATCCCAATACCATGAAAATTCTTCCCAAGCACAGAAAATGAAGTTTTCAAATTCTTTACATAAATTGAGTTATAAATTTGATATATAAGTACATTTAAGATTACACAAAATAGAAAAACTACAGACAAATCTCACTTAATATACCAATGCAAAAATCCTCAATAAAATAGCAAACAGAATAACACAACACGGCCAAGTAAGATTTACTCCAGAAATACAATGATGGTTCAATATTAGGAAAGCCATTAACATAATTTATCATTTAAATAGACATATGGATAAAATGTATATGATTAATATAAATTAAAATGCTGAAACAAAATTCAACACACAATGCTAATTAAAACCCAAAACAACTGGAGATTAGAACTGATGGCAATTTCTTTAAAATAATCAAAGGCAGGCAAGTAAGTAGGTAGCTAGCTATAGGCAGATATATAGATACAAATCAATCCTAAAGTCAACATTTTATTTAATGAGAAAATTCTAAAGGCATTTCCACAAAGATCAGGAACAAAACAAGGATGCCTACTGTCACCACTTCTGCATAACATTCTATTGTAAGAATTAGTTAATGCATTTAGACATGAGAAAACAATTCAAGGCATAAAAAAAGAAGTGAAAAGAAAAAAAACATTACTTGCAGATAGTATAAGAGTATATCTAAAAAACAGAATCAACTAACATAATCATCTGAAGAATTCAGAAAGGTAGCACTACATAAACATGCATTAATTAAAAACTTTTATACATGCAAACAAAAGTTGATTAGAAGATACAAATAGTCAAAAAATTTATAATAGCAAAAAAATAAAATACTTAGGGAAAATCTTCAAAAGAAATGTGAAAAACCTATACGAAGAAAACTTTGAAATGCCCCTGAAAGACACAAAATTAAACTTCAACAAATGAAAAGACATCTCTTATTCTTGATAGTCTGTAGTAGACAATTTGATCTTGCTCAAAAAGCTGTGGGGCCTTTGCCCTGGGATTCTAGGAGGTAAACATTAAGACATCATGCCTGATAGAGTATCTTTGTTTGCATGGGGGCCTTGGGTCACTATGGATAGTCTACAAATATGATCAGGGTGGGAGCAGGCCACATCAGAAAAATCAATTACATAATTAAAGGTAGAGGCTTTGGGTCATTCCCAAAGGAGCTGGAGACTGAGGCCAACCATGTGAACAATCAATTATGCCTACTGATGATGTCTCAACAAAAACTCTTGAATAACAATGCTCAGGTGAGCTTCCCAGGTTGGCAATAATCCCTGAGTGCCATCACACACTGATGACAAGAAAGTAACATGTCCTGATTCCAAAGGAAGACAAAAATAGAGGTTCTGCATTTGGTACATTCTTGGGCCCTGCTTTATGCATGCCTTCCCATACTTGATTTCAGTCTGTATACTTTCGCTATAATAAACCATTACTGTGAGTATAACAGCTTTCAGTGAGTTTTGTGAATCTTTCCAGTAAATTATCAAAGCTACTGGTGGTCTTCAAACTCCTGAACTTACAGTTGGTGTCAGAAGTGAGAGTGGTTTCTTATGCTATCAGATTGGAAAGAATTAAAAGCCCAACAACATACTCTGTTGGTACAGCTACGGAGAAACAGGCATCATCATACATTATTTGTGGAAACAGAAAACAGTACAAACCCTACAGAAAAGAATTTGGCAATATCTAACAAAACAACAACTTTATTTACACTTTGGCCCAGCAATGCCACTTGTAGGAATTTATATAGGAGACACACGTGCATAAAAATGAAAAAACATATGCATAAGATATTTCATTGCAGCATTATTCTTAAGTGCAAAATATTGGAAATAACCAAAATTTCCACATACATAGGAGAGTGGTTGAACAAACTGGTACAATATCCACTAATGAAATGCTAGGCAGCTATAAAAATTAATGAGGAAGATATCTGTAAACACACATATAGTGACTTCTAGAACATATTGCTAAGAAGAAAAAAGGAAAACACAAAATCTGGAAATAAAATAGTCTACATTTTATGTAATAAAGGATAAATGTAAAAATATTCCTATCTGCTTTTTTCTTTAAAGAAACATCATAAGCATAAATTAGAAACTAACAAGATCGGTTACCTTCAAGGCAAAATGGGAATGGGACAGAAGGTATAGGGGAGAGATGACAAGTCTGCATCTTGTCATATAGTTCTGTCTCTTTAAATCATTAACATTTTACCTATAAATTTAAGATTAAAATTAAATCAACAAAGATGGAAAGAAAATGTAAAATGGAATATAAACCAAAAAAATAAACCTAACTATATACCAAGTAAATAGCATATGTACACTAGAAAGAAAAAAAGAAAACAAAAATGAAAAAGAAAAACTAGTCTAAGTAACTTTTGAACCAAATACTTTGACTACATATCCTTAGTGTAAAGATAAAAGGCATGCAAACAAATCATGGACTATACTCAGTAGGTTGGTTTTCCACAGTGATATGGGTACAAGAATTCTGACTATTTTCCGTACATCGTAGACTGAGCAAATGAGTTAATATGTGAATGCTAAGAACCAATGCTCTCCCTGTTGGAGAAGAAGATGCAAATATGGAATGAGGGATAAAAGGACACAAAAGCCAGCTTAAAGGGGCTCCCACTGGCCAACGCAAGGACAAATGAGCATCAAAATAAATAATGACAGTACTATCCATTGAATAAAATAACCCATACAAATAAAATAATTTTTATTAATGATATAAACAAGTAAATAAAGGAGAAGAGGAAGCTCTCCCTTATAGTAAAATGACAATAAATACAGAAGAAATGATGAGAGAAAATTTTCATTTGGCAACTGTCACAATAACTGATTCAGGCGAGATTCATCAATGGATACTAATAGGTGAAAGTTTGATGAGGAACAGGACATTTATGTAGCCTCAAACTATCACCCACAAATTACTTAATTACAAAGGAAAAATAGTAACATTACAGTGGAGAAACATGGCAAGTGAGAGAAACTTAAGCAAGTGATCAGTTAATATCATCAAAAATGAGAAAAATTGATATCATATACCCCCCCATATGACACAACAGAGACATATCACTTATATAGTTTTTCTGCCAAAAATGCATAACCTCAATATAGTCATAAGGAAACATCAGTCAAGCCCAAAGTGAAGGATATTTTACAATAGAAATGGCCTGAGTACTTTAAAAATGTCACAGACATGAAAGACAAGAAAATGCTGAGGAACTCTTCCAGATTAAAATATAAAGACTATATACTGCATAATAGTATTATATCGATGTTAACTTTCTGAGCATGCTAATGGTAATTTAATGATACAGAAGAATGACTGTGTTCTTAGGTGATTGAGGAATCTAGCTCCTAGCTAAAAACCTATGTGTAATTTCTCAGGCCAGACCAATGACAATGACAAAAACTTTAGCTGGTAGGCCTTGCAGGAGAAAGCTGGCCCCACACCAGACTTGGTATACAGCCAAGACATTATAATGTTATATACTATATAGATATATATTTTAAGAGACTTAAAGTACAGGACTCAGGCCCCTCTGGCCAGCTATGCTCTTACACATACCTTCATTCCTAGGCTAGGCACCTTCATTGGAGAACGATGGTTGTTAATCCAACTGAAATGTCTCGGTTTGTTCATGCCACTCCTGTTGGTATTGAGTCCCTTCCTCGTGAGGTCAGGGCAATTGGTCCACAACATGATCTAAACTATAGCTGACAAAATCTCAGGCATGATTTGTTTGCATGCCTTTTATGTAGTCAAAGTATTTGGTTCAAAATAACAAAATTAACCAACAACAAAAATATAAAAATATTAATCAGGCACCCACCCCTATATAACCTAGGCAAGAGCCTTCCCCCTAAAATCTGAGTCTGGTTACTCAATAACAGGATCTCAAAAGAAGACACTGATGGGCTTCTCACTAAAAATTAACGGATAGGTACTGGGCTGCATGGGGCCCAACATCCAGCCCTCTTGGGTATCCACAGTAGTAGTCAGCAGCAGTGGTGTCATTATGCTATTAATTCTCAAACCGCCACCCCTAAAATAAATACACAGCTATGTGTGAATGCAGACATAGCACAGAAAACACATACACACACATACTTATACAGAGATAAAGTAAAAATAAATGTGGTAAAAAGTCAACAATTGGATTACTGAAGCAGGAGACTGCTGGCTCCTGGCTTTACCTCACCACTTCAGGGCCTGTCAGGGCGCTGGCAGCAGGGGCTGCAGAGGGAGCCCAGAGGCAAAGTTCCACGGAAGAGGACAAGAGAGGCACCCCACCACCATCTTGAAGGCGGGGCAGGAAAGTGCTCCGGCTGGCTCAACACAGAGCAACAGACCGATCTCTGTGACTGGCGGATCAACTACTCAGGGACTGATCATGGCCCAGAGGGAATATCCCGAGAGCACAAACTTCAGAGGGCTCTGAGGAGTGCTGAGTTCCAGGCGCCCCACCCCCTACTCTGATCCAGCTGTGGGACAAGGGATGTGGCCAGAAAAGGATGAGGAAGTACTCCAAAGAGATCAGTGGTGAGTCTGGGATCCTGACCCAAACCCCCTCTTCCCCAGCAATCCTCTGAATGTCAGACCCACACAGCTGAGCCACGACTGAGAGGGACAAAACCAGGCGGAGCCTTGACGTTAGTCGCAATAGGAGAACTCAATTCCAGGATAGGCCTGGCTGGGGCACCCCCAGTGGAGAGTACATACCTGGGGAAGAGAATCCCGTACCTCCCCATGGAAGAAGATCTCCCTGACCACACGAGAGTGGGAGGGGAGGACTGCAGCCCACCCACCTCCACTGCCCCTCCTCCTTCCCTGCTTCATTCCCTGAGGAGAGAGTGAAAGAGGTGGCTCTGCAGGAGACCTGATTGGAGGAACAATCACAGAGTCTGCAACAAGAGGGCAGGTTTTTTGTTGTTGTTGTTGTTGTTTAATTTTTAATTTTTTTTTAATTTTTAAATTTTTTTTGACTGTTTGTTAGTTCATTTATTTTTTAAATATTTTTCCTTTGTGCATGAATGTGTATGTGAGGGTTTGATCTGCATCCCCCGCAAAATTTTTTTTCATTTCTTTTTCTATTTATCATTTTCTGTTTATGTGTGTAAGTAAATGATTGAGTGTTCATCTTTCGATTTTGTTGTTGTTGGTTTTTGCTCATTTGTTCTTCTGGGGTATTTTTATATTCATTTTTTATAGTTTAAGGTGTGTGTCAATATATGTATGAGGATTCGACCTGAATCCTTTTTTTAAAAATTATTTTCCTCCAGTCTTTCTGCTTTTCTTCTCTATACACTTTGTGCTAGGCATGTGTGTGTGTGTTTGGTTTTCTTGGGTTTTTTTGGTTTGTTGTTTGTTTTGTTTCACTTTATTGTTATTCCACTTTGTATTGGGGTGTGTGTGTATGTGTTCAATTGTTTTTGTACTGGTTTCTGATTTGCATCGTCATATGGAGCTGTGGTGGGGAGTGGGTCTCAGGGACCACATACTACAATAAGTGAACATTTTAATTTGCAAGTAGTTTCTGATTCCTAGTGCCCCATCTCCTACATTATTTGAATTTCAAAAACTACAATAGACACCAAATCTTCCCATCCACCGCCCTATTTCAAAATAGAACAAATCCAGAGCCTGGATCAGGGAAGAATAGAGGACTGAGCAAAATCAGAAGGGAAAGCCTCTCCCACTGACACTGAATAACAGAACTAAAGAGAAAAACAAGAGATCTGTCACAAATGAGGAAAAACCAAAGGAAGGCCTCAGGCAATTTCAAATATACCAAAGACATAACTCCTGAAAAATCAGACCTTGGTGACCAAATAACAGAAGTCACCAATGACTGTCCCCAGAATACGACAGGGATTAAGGAATGAATGGAAAAAGTGAACAACACTCTAGAAAGACAAGATGCAACACTGAAAGAACTTGTAACAGAGATTCTGGCAATAAAAAAGTTCATCCAGGAAATAAATAATAAGATGACAAGCATGGAAAGCAGAATTAATCTGGCTGAAGAAAGAATCTCAGAACTTGAAGACCAGAACATGGAATTAACCCGATCTGTAAAAAACACAGAAAGAAGACTCAGAAAAAAAGAACAAAGCCTACAAGAGATGCGCGATTATACCGAGACACCAAACCTACACCTGATTGGTATTCCAGAAGGAAGAAAGGAAAATGGAGAACAACTTGGAGCAAATATTCCAGGAGGTAATCCAAGAAAATGTTTTCCATCTCACCAGAGATGTGACCAGCCAAGCATAAGAGATACAGAGGATCCCCACAAGACATCAAATGAGAAGACCAACCCCTAGACACATAATAATTCATCTACACAAAGTAGGCACAAAAGAAAAAATTCTAAAGGCAGCAAGAGAGAAAGGTCAGACTACCTACTGGGGAAAACCAATCAGAATAGCAGTAGACCTATCAGCAGATACACTACAAGCAAGAAAGGACTGGAGCTCTATATTCAAAGTCCTCAAAGAAAAACGATTTCAATCAAGAATTTCCTGTCCAGCCAAGCTCAGCTTCATCAGTGATGGAGAATTAAAATCCTTCCCAGACAACCAAGCCCTAAGAGATTATGCAGTCTCCAGACCAGCTCTACAGGAGACACTTAAAAAGGGATTAAGCACAGAAGAAAGAAAAACAAGAATGACTACACACTTCCCAAGAGAACAGCAGAGCACAGAATCAATAGAGAAGACAGTGCAAAAAAAAACTTGAAAACACACACACACATTAGCCCCAAAGCCAAATGAAAACAAGCAAACAAAGAAAAAACTTTATAAGAACCTCATGACAGGGAGAAATTATCACATTTCAATAATCAGCCTGAATGTGAATGGACTAAATGCACCACTGAAAAGATTGGTAAACTGGATAAGAAACCATGACCCAATAATTTGCTACATCCAGGAGACTCATCTCACCACAAGGGATGCCCAAAGACTCAAAGTTAAAGGATGGAAAATGAATTTACAGTCAAATCGATCACAAAAGAAGGCAGGAGTTGCGATCTTAATATCAGACAAAACAACTTTAAGCTATCAAAAATTTTAAAAGATGCAGAAGGACACTACATAATGATAAAAGGTTCAATCTATCAACAAGAAATAGCCATCCTAAACATATATCCACCCAACACAGGAGCACCAGCATTTATAAAGCAACTACTAAATAAACTAAAAAAAGATATTGACTCTAACACTATTATAGCAGGGCACTTGAAAACCCCACTAACAGCCCTAGATAGATCATCGAGGCAAAAAATCAATAAGGAGATTCAGAACCTAAACTTGACACTCAACCAAATGAACTTAATAGATACCTACAGATTATTCTACCCAACAACTACAGAATATACATTCTACTCAACACCACATGGAACATACTCCAAGATCGATCACATCCTTGGCCATATATCAAGCATAAACAAATTCCATAAGGTTGAAACCTTGGCATGCACATTCTCAGACCACAGTGGCATAAAAATAAATATCAACACCAACAACATTTCCCCAAAGCCCACAAGGTCATGGACACTAAACAGCATAATGCTGAACAACTACTGGATCAACACTGAAATCAAAGCAGAAATCAAAAGATTCCTGGAAACAAATAAAAATGAAGAAACATCTTACCAAAACCTCTGGGATGCCATTAAATCAGTTCTAAGAGGTGAATTTATATCTCTGCGAACACACATCAAGAAAATGGAAAGATCACAAGTTAACAGCCTAACAAATCACCTAAGGGAACTGGAAAGAGAAGACCACCAGAATCCCAACTTTAGCAGAAGAATCCAGATCACCAAAATAAGAGCCAAAATATGGGACAAAGAAGACAAAAATATCATAGAAAAAAATCAAAAAAACAAAAAGCTGGTTCCTTGAAAGAATTAACAAGATTGATGGACCCCTAGCCAGAATGACCAAGAAAAAGAGAGAAAAAACCCAAATAAACACAATCAGAAATACAAAAGATCAAATCTCAACTGACCCCAAAGAAATACAAAAGATTACCAGAGATTACTATGCACACCTGTATGGAAACAAACTTGATAACCTAAATGAAATGAAGAACTTTCTGACAACACACAACCTCCCCAGGTTGAAACAAGAAGACAATGAGACATTAAATAGACGAATAACAAGCCAAGAAACTTACTCTGTCATAAGAAAACTACCTACCTGGACCGGACGACTTTCCAGCAGAATTCTACAAAGCATACAAGGAGGAGTTGATACCAATCCTACTGAAAGTATTCCAGGCAATTAAGAAAGATGGAATTCTCCCCAAATCATTTTACAAAGCTAAATATTACACTGATACCCAAACCAGGTAAAGATCCAACAAAAAAAGAGAACTACAAGTCAATATCCCTTACGAACATAGATGCAAAAATCCTCAATAAGATTCTAGCAAATCAGAACCAACAACCTATCTCAAAAATCATCCACCATGACCAAGTAGGCTTCATCCCCAGGATGCAGGGCTGGTTCAACGTTCACAAGACCATAAATGGCTTTAAATACATCAACAGATGTAAAAACAAGAACCACATGATTATCTCATTAGATGCAGAAAAAGCGTTTGATGATCTGTCAAAAAACCTGCTTGCACTGATAAAGGACTTTGGCAAAGGATCAAGGTACAAAATAAATGTGCAAAAGACCATTGCATTCCTATATACGTGCAAAAGACAGTTGCATTCCTATATACCCAGAGGAACTCAAATCATTCTACAAAAAAGATACCTGCACATGCATGTTTGTTGCAGTTCTATTCACAATAGCAAAAGCATGGAACAAACCATGCTACCCATCAAAGCTGGACTGGATTAAAAAATGTGGTACATATACACAATGGAATATCATGCAGTCATAAAGAAAGACAAACATATGGACTTCTCAGCAACTTGGATGGATTTGGAGTCAATCATACTCAGTGATCTATCACAGAAACTAAGAACAAAGTATCGTATGTTCTCACTCATAAGCGGACCTTACACAATTATAATACTATAAGAAAGGGATTGGCAGTAGTGGGAAACTGTCAGGGGAGGGGGGTGGGATTGGCAGTTGAGGAAACTGCGAGGGGAGGGGGGCATACATCAACAAGGGTACCTGCATCAACAAGGGTACCTGCATAATCAATGTTTATATACCTAACCCTGAATTGTACCCCACATCTTTATAATTAAAATAAATAATTTTTTTTTAAAGTCAACAATTGGTTAATCTAGGTGAAAGTATGTCACTGCATTATACTTGCAACTCCTCTGTAGGAAATGACTAACACTAACACATATGGAAATTTGATCAGTCTCACTAACAAATAAGTCAATAAATGAAAATGAGAAATCATCCATCAATTATATGATTGGCAAGATCTAAAAACACTGATAATACATACTTGTGAGGACAATATCCAGAAACAAGCATTCTGTTGCACTATTGGTGACAGTGTGACCTTGTTAAGCCTTTTTAGAAGGAAATTTGGAAATTCCTCTTAAAAATTACAACAGTATTTTTTATTTCAGAAATTCCAGTTATAGGAATCTGTTCTACAGAAATGTCCACACAAGAATACAGACATTCATTCACTTCCTAACTTTCTGTGATAGGATAAAATTAGAAGCAACTCAAAATTCTATCAATAAGGGACCAAATAAAATAAAAATTACGGTACATGTTTGAATTATAATTTTTATGGGCTGAATTGTATCTCCCCAAAATTCCTATGTTAAAGTCTTAACCCCCCACTGTGACTGTACTTGGAAAGAGAGCCTTTAAGGAGGTAATTAAGGTTAAATGAAACCACAAGGGCGAGGCCCTAACTCGAGAGAATTGGTGTCCTTATAAGAAAAGGGATCCTCTCTCTCCATGCACCCACAGAAGAAAAGTCATGTGAGGACACAGCAAGAAAGCAGCTGGCAGCAAGCCAGGAAGAAACCAGCCCTGCTAGCACCCTGATCTTGGACTTCCAGCCTCCACAACTGTGAGAACATAGATTTCTGTTGTTTAAACCATCTAGTCTGTGGTATTCTGTTATGGCAGTCTGAACTAACACAATAACCATAAGCACTTATTAAGAGGGAAAAGGTAATTCTCTGGTCTTATATGGAAAGATGACCACACTTGACCCACTTAGTAAGTAATTACCACACAGTGAAAACCACAAGCTGGCAAACCGTGTATTTATAAGCATTCCTCATTTCAAAATAAAGAAATAGATATTAGATAGAAATGGCAGACTTCCAGTCTGGACATGATGGCCTTGACTCCTCTTTCTCTGCTCTTCCTCATTAGTACAACTATAAACCCTGGAAGTAATGCAGGAGGGAAAAAGGGGATTCTGAAAAGGAGGAAAGTGGAAATAAGACTGGTTAGGGACCCAAGGACTAAAACAACAGTTAGCAGGGTACCTTACAATGCCTCCATCCGAACAAAAGGCAACCCAGGCCTGTATATCTTAACCCCCAATCTAGCAGTCTAGGTAGTCTCAGTCTTCTCCAAAATCAACAGGAGTCCTTCCAATAACACCAAACAAGCCTAAGACACCAGCAAAGCAGATTAATCTGGAGCTTTGCTAGTCTATAAGCAGCCAAGGAAAGTGCTCTTCTTCCCTACTGAGCCTGAGACTTCCTTCCCCCATCTTGACACCCCCCCCATCTTCAAGACATCTGGCAGTCCAGCAGCACTGACAGGGGGATCCCCACACAACAGCACCTAGCTGGGAAATGTTCTTCATCCTTGCTGTTCAAAGAAGCTCTTCTCCCACTGAGAGACTAAGCACCATGTAGATCCAGCAGGGGGAAATCTGATCACAACAGGCACCTTGCCAAGGAAGCTTGTCCCCTGGATAGTGAACTCCTATAATTGCATGTTGCCTCAGCATGCATTTTGAATATGTTGGATTTTCTCATACCAGAAGCAGGGCTCAGTCACCCTTGACATAGTTTCCAGTCCTTCCATAATGAGGTCCTCCCAGTTCCTCAATGTGATCAATCCAGATATATGCCCTATAAAACCACCTGCTGGTGACCACCTCCCTAAAGACAGCTAGATGTAACTTACTTGGCTCACCCCCACTGACCCTCACATCTTGCATGGACTGCACAGATATGCCGCAGTGACCACCTTCCAGTCACAGTGTGATGCCATGGAACTCCTGCCTGCTTGCTCTAAACCCACCAATTAGAACTTCCTGAGAGAAACTCACCTAGGTAGCACCTGGAACCCCAATAAAGGCTTCAGCTCACAAGTCCCTCACTCTCTCTGTCTTGCTCCCCACAAGCTAGTTGAGCATGTGTGTCTAGGAGAGCTCCCTACTTCCCACTGGCCCTGAGAGCTGTGCTGCCCTCTTCTCTCTGGACCTATAAGGAATACTGCTTTATTAGCATACAAAAGATAGTACATTTCAAGGGTTTGTGCAGCTCTATGCCAGGAACTGGGGGCAAAGAACAAATATCTATTTTTTATTTATACCATAGGGTTGGTATTTTTTCAATTTGGGCTTGAGGTTTTTTCTTACAAGAGTGGTTGCAAACTCTAACCCTGCGGGGCTCCAGGGCATATGGTTGTGGATGTTTGCAATGTACCTTTCGTAGGATACTTCTTTATCCTACTGGATGGCTTAATGCCTAAATGTATGACTTATGACCAAGTGTCCTTCTCACAGAAAATTTGTTTATTCTGGCAGATGCCCTCGTGGCTCTTATCTGACTTGTGTGCAGTTTATTCCTACCAAGATAACTACTCTAGGAGAGTCCTGAATAGGAGTGGCCTAGATAGCTTCAGGATGGGGGCTAGTCACCAGAAAAGCCAAGCATAAGATAAAAGAGTTGTAACTTTCAGCCCCTCCCCAAGACTTCTGGGAAGGGAAAAGGGGCTGGAGATTGAGTTAATCAGCAATGGCCAATTAAATAAACAATCATGCCTACCTAATAGAACCTCCATAAAACTCTTAAATGACAGGGTTAAGGGAACTTCCAGGTTAGTGAACACAGTGAGGTACTAGGAGGGTAGCACACCCAGGGAGGGCATGGAAGGAAGCTCTGTACCCTCCCATACCTTGCTCTATGTATCTCTTCCATTTGTTTATTCCTGATGTGCAGTCTTAAAAAAACAAAACAACTAGTAAGCATTAGTAAAGTGCTTTCCTGAGTTCTGTGAGTTGTTCTAGCAAATTATTAAACTGGAAGAGGAGTTTATAGGAATCCTGGAATCTGCAGTCAGCTGGGCAGAAGTGTGGGTAGCCTGGGCACCCCACCTGTGGCTGGCATCTGAAGTAGAAGCAGTCTTACAGGAATGAACCCTTAGCTTGTGGGGTCTACACTAATTCTGGTGCATACATAGGAATTCTGAGGCAGACACAATTCAGTTCATAATATCTTACAAGACTTAAAGAAGCCAACATAAAAATGCTTCGATGATTAAAAATTCTCAGGAGACAAAAACAAAACAGAAAATCTCAGCAAAGAAACAGAATTTATAAAAAAAGAGAACCAAATGGAGATTATAGAACTGACAAATACAATGAACAAATAAAAATCTCACTTAATAGGATCAATAGTTTAGTGGAGATGACAAAGGACAGAAACTGTGAACCTGAGAAAAAATAGATAGAATTTCCTCAATCTGAAAAACAAGGGAAAAAAAACGAAAAAGAAAAAAAAAAAAAAGAAACAGCATCCCAGGGAACCATGGAACTATAACAAAAGATCCAAATGCATATAACTGACATCTCAGATTGAGAAGAGGAAAAAGAGAATGTGGCTAAAAGAGTATTCAAATAAATAATGCCTGAAAACTTCCCAAATTTGCCAAAAGATATATACCTACATATGCAAGAAGCTGAGCAAACCCATAATTCATGCTAAGACATTCAAATTAAACTTCTGAAAACTAAAGAAACAAAAAAAAATCTTGAAAGCAACCAGAGAAAAACACTGCATTACCTATAGGTAAAACAAACAAACAAACATCAACAACAAAAAATATGAATGATAGAAGATTTTCTACCAGAAATCACGGAGACCAAAAAGAAGTATCATAATATTTTTCAAGTGCTGGGGAAAAAATAACTGTCTACCACAACTTCTATCTCTGGCAAAGTTATCCTTCAGGAATGAAGGGGAAATCAAGACATTCTCAGGTGAAGGAAAACTAAAAGAATGTGTCTCTGGCGGACCTACTCTTAAGAAAATGCGTAAAGGAAGTTCTTCAAACACAAAGGAAGTAATAAAAGAATGAATCTCAGAGCATCAGGAAGGAAGCAAGAACAATGGAAAGAGCAGGAAAATGACTGATTAGTTATACATGCATAAGGAGGAGTAGGGAATTAGAGGTGGGGTAGAGAATGAGAGGTAAACTTTCCTAAGGATAAGTCTTCTCTCCAGAGGATGATTTAATCAATCATGCCTTTGTATATTCACATCTTTTTTCTATTCCTAACTAGTCTGGATTTTTATAGGGTGCAACTGTTCCATATGCAATGAAAAAGAAGTCTATTTCTAAGAGCAGCAGAAGAGAAAAATGTTTGGGATCAGAGATATCCCACAATGAAACTAAAATAAAAAGACATGTGAGCACAAAACTGCCTGGCGGCTCATCAATACAGTAACTATTGTTTGTCAAAAGCCCACAGTCTTGGTGATAAGAAGCAGCTAAGGTGGCAGACAAGTTTCGTACAATTCCATCTAGTTGGTGCTAGGCAGCTGGAGCACACAGGCACACACCCAAGGATCTTGGTTCTTGTGGGCAGTGCAGTACAGCACAACACTAGGTATCTTGTTTCAAGATGCAGTGAGCACATTCTACTCTGTCTTTCCTACTGAATACAGATATAAAACTTGGACAGAATGCATGAAGTGGTAGTTTGATGACTCTGAAAAGTTAAAAAAAAAAAAAGGATCAGGTAGAATAGGGGAAAAGGTAAGAATCTGAAGTACTACCAAAAATGGACTGTGAGTTTGCCACTTAATCTCTTGTATCCTCTAGCTCAGGATTAAGGCAGCATCAAACCAAGAAGAGAGCACTGAGACACAGAAAGTGCCCAAGAAGGCCTCTAGACCTGGCTTGAGGAGTGGTAAACAGAACTCCTGAGTGCAGCTGGGGGAAGTGTGTAGTAATAGTAATAGTGGGGTAAATTAAGTTCCAGTTTTCTGTCAGGAGAACAAGGGGGGGCCACAAGGAAATAGAAAGTACATGGAAAATCATGGAGAGGAGGAGTTCAGGAAATCAACCCCATAAAATCATTTACCCACTCCTGGGCTCACCCCCAAGCTGTGCATGAGTAGATTTAATCCTAAACAGAAAAGCAAACAGTCTGAAAACTAAACTAAGAGACAAACCACTGCCTATGTCCTAGAGTTACCAGAGGGTAGCACACAGATAGGATAGGTCCCAATGGCACTGCATAGGTTTGAAAAGTGAACTAACACTGAAACTACAAAACACAGAAGGCTGATTAGAACTTGCAGCCTGAACTCAACTGAGTTAACTGCTGATCAGAAACAAAAACATCGACATTCTCCATAGGAGTCTTACAAGATCATAGTCAAAATGTCTAGGACACAATTCAAAATTACATGGCACACAGAGAACCAGTAAAATATCAACTCACAGCTGGGCATGGGAGTTCACACCTGTAATCCCAGCAATTAGGGAGGCTGAGGCCAAAGAATTATTGAGCCCAAGAGTTCGAGACCAGCCTAGGCAACATAGTGACACCTTGTCTCTAAAAAAAAATTTAAAAATTAGCTGGGCATGGTGGCATGCACCTGTAGTCCCAGCTGTTTGGGAGGCTGAGATGGAAGGATAGCTGAGCCGAGGAGACTGAGGCTGTAGATAACTGTGATCATGACAATGCATTCCAGCCTGAGTGAGACTGTGACTCATAAATAAATAAATAAATGTCAACTCATATGAGAAGACAATCAACAGTCACCAACACCAACACCGAGATGACATTGATGTTGCAATTATCTGAAAAAGTCTTTAAAATAGCTATTATAAAAACACCCAAGAGACAAGGGCAAATTCTGGGGCCAACAGAAAAATAGAAAAGTCTCATCAAAGAAACAAAAGATATAAAGAAGAACCAAACAGAAATTTTCAAACTGACAAAGATAATAACTGAAATAAATCCCCACTGGTGGACTCAATAACACAATAGAGATAATAGAGAAAAGAGTGAGTACACGTCAAGCAAATCAATAGAAATTACCTAATCAGAAAAACATAAAGAAAAAACAAACAGATATTCTCAGACCTGTGAGACAACATGAAAAGGCCCCAAATTCATATTACCAGAGTGGTAGAAGGAGAGGAGAAAGAGGGTAGTACAGAAAAATATTTGAATAAATAATTCCTGAACACTTCCCAAATTTGGCAAAAGACAAAAATCTATGAGTTCAAGAGGCTCAGCAAGGCCCAAATAGGACTACCCCAAAGAAATTCACACTCAGGCACATCATCACCAAACTGCTGAAAACTAAGGACAAGGGGAAAACAACACATTACTCATAAGAGAACAACTATTCAAATAAACAGAAGGAAGTGGAACAACACTAAAGTTCCAGAAGAAAGCAGTCCACCAAGAAATATATATGCAGTGAAAATTTCCTTGAGAAATGAAGGTAAAATAAATACATCCTCAAGGAAGAAAAATTAAGACTGTGTTGCCAAAGACTTGCTCTGAAATAACTGCTAAAGGCAGTTCTTTATGACAGGCAACTGATAGCAGAAAGAAACTTGGATCATCAACAATGAAAAAAGAATACCAGAAGTGGTAAAAATATAGACAAATATAATGGCTTACCCTTCTCCTCTTACGTTCTTTAAAATATGTTTTGACAATTGGAAGGAAAATTATGACATTGCCTATTGGGGTTTTCAATGTATGTAGAAATGATACATAAGGCAACAAAAACATAAAGGGGTTTATTAGATGATAAGGTTCATACACTCCACTTAAAAAGGTAAAATGTTGATTCTAAGCATATTGTATTAATTTAAATATATATGGTAATCTGTAGGGCAGTCACCAAAGTAAACTATGTAAATATATACAATCAAAAACACAACAGAGAATTTAAAATGTAATATTTTAAAAGTTCAAGTAACCCAAAAGAAGGCAGAAAAAAATGAACAAAAACAAAAGAAAAAACAGAAAACAAATAATAAAATGGCTATTATAAAAACCTAAATTCAAGAGTATTAATAATCACATTAAATGCAAATGGACTGAGCATCAAAAATTCTCAAAATGAATTAAAAGATATTACCCAACTGTTATGGACTAAATTGTGTCCCTCCTCCCCACCCCAAATTTATACATTGAAGTCATGAAGCCCCAACCCCCAATGTGACTGCATTTGGAGACAGGGCCATTATGGCGGTAAATGAGGTCATAAGGGTAGGATCCTAACCTGACAGAATTAGCATCCACGTAAGAAGAAGAATGGCCACCAGAGCTCTCTCTCTCTCCACGCATGAGTAGAAGAAAGGCAATGTGAGGATACAGCAAGAAGGTGATCATCTGCAAGCCAGAAAGAGTGCCCTCACCAGAAATCAAATCATCTGGCACCTTTATCGTGAACTTCTAGCCTCCAGAACTGTGACAAAAACATTTTTTTGTTGTTTAAGCCCCCAGCCTGTGGTACTTTGTTATGGCAACCCAAGTACACTAATATACCTAGCTATATACTGTCTAAAAGAATGTATCTCAAAGATAATATAGGTAGGATAAAAGTAAAGATGGGGAAAAGTATACCATTAAAATATTAGTCAAAGGAAAACTGGGATGACCACATTAATAACAGCCAAAGCATATATATATATATATATATATATATATATATATATATATGCACAGAGCTTCAAAATATATGAAGCAAAAATTGACACAACTGACAGGAGAAATAGACAAATCTACAACAATACTGTATACTTCAAAATTCCTTTTTCAGTACTGATAGAACCAGTAGACAGAAAATTAGCAAGAATATAGAACTAAACAACACCATCGGCTGCCTGAATGCAGTTAACATATAACAAGCACTCCACTAACAAACAACAGAATATACATTCTTTTCAAGTATACATGGAATATTCACCAAGACAGGTCATATCATCAGTCAGAAAACAAACTTTAGGCCAGGCACGATGGCTCACACCTGTAATCTCAGAGCTTTGGGAGACTAAGGCGAGAGGATCACTTGAGATCAGGAGTTTGAGACCAGCCTGGGCAACATAGCAAGACTCCATCTCTACAAAAAAAAATTTTTTTAATTAGCTAGGCATGGTGGTGCAAGCCTGTAGTCCTAGCTACTTGGGAGGCTGAGGCAGGAGGATTATTTGAGCTCATGAGTTCAAAGCTGTAGTGAGCCATGATAATGCCACTGCATTCCAGCCTAAGTGACACAGCAAGAACCTGTCTCTTAAGAAAATTTTTTTAAACAAATTTAAAAGCATTGAAATCATGCAATGTATATTCTCAGACCATAATACATTTTTTTCAAAAACTAATAACAGAAAGATAACAGGAAAGCCTCCACATATTTGGAAATTAAACATCATTCTTCTAAATAATATCCTGGCCAAAGAAGAAGTCTCAAAGAAAATTAGAAAAGACTTTGAACTGAACCAAAATGAAAATACGACATACAAAAATGTGTGGCATGCCACTAAAGCTTAGAGGAAGTCTTATAGCCTTAAATGCATACACTGAAAAATTTTAAATCAATAATCTAAGCTTCCTTCTTAAGAAACAGAAAAAAAGAGCAAAAGAAACACAAAGCAAATTAAAGAAAGAAAGTAACATAGAAAATAAATCGAGGCTGGGCACAATGGCTCACACCTGTAATAACCAGCACTTTGGGAGGCTGAGGTGGGAGTACTGCTTGAGCCCAGGAGGTCAAGACCAATCTAGGCAACACAGTAGAATCTCGTCTCTACAAAAATAAGAATAAAAAATAGATTAGTTGGGCATGATGGCACATGTCTGTAGTACCAGCTACTCAGGAGGCTGAGGCAAAAGAATCTCCTGAGGCCAGGAGGTCAAGGCTGCAGTGAGTCATGATTGTGCCACTGCACTCCAGCCTGGGTGACAGAGTAGACTCTGACTCAAAAAAAAACTTTTTAATAGAAAAATAGAGAAAAATCAATGAAACCAAAAGTTGATTACTTGAAAAGAATAATAAAATTTATAAACCCCTAGCAAGACTGATAAAGAAAAAAAAGAGAAGACACAAATCACCAATATCAGAAGTGAAACTACAGATATTAGAAAGATAATAACGGAACACTACAAATAACTCTTCACACACAAATTTGACAACTTAGACAAAATGGATCAATTTTTCAAAAAAACAAACTAAAAAACACAAAAAACACAAACTACCAAAACGCACTCAACATGAAAAAGACAACATAAATAGACCCAGAACTAATAAACAGAATTTTTAGATAGACGCCTCCTCCAAAAAGAAAACTGCAGGCACAGATGGTTTCACCAGCATAGTCTACCACATATTTAAAGAAAAAAAATGACACCAAATTTACACAAAATCCCCCAGAAAATAGAAGAGAAATATTTTTCAACTCATTTTACAAGGCATTATACCCTGATACTAAAACCAAACAGAAAAAAAAGTACAGGAAAAGAAAACTAAAGACATATCCCTTGTGAACATAGGTACAAATGTCCTCAACAAACTGAATCTACCAATACATAAAAAGAATAATACACCATGACCAGGTAGGGTTAATTTCAGGAATGAAAGGCTGGTTCTGGATTATAGATCTAAATGTAAAATCTAAAACTATAAAACTTATAGGAGAAAATCTTCATGACCTAGAGTTAGGCAAAGCGTTCTTAAACAAGACAACAAAGGTACGATCCACAAAATGGATAATTTATAAATTGGACATTTTCAAAATTGAAAATTTTTGCTCTGAAAAATAAAAGAATAAACCATACACTTGAGAAATACAAACCATGTATCTGACAAAGGACTTATATAAAGAATACATAAAGAACTCTCAAAACTCAATAGTAAAAAAATCCAATTTAAAAACGGGCAGAAACTTTTGAACAGACACTTCATCAAAGAGGATATGCAAAAAATAAATAAGAATATATAAAGATGCTCAACATCTTTAGCCATTAGGGAAATGTGGGTTAAAACCATGAGATACCACTACATACCTGTTAGAATGACTAAAATAAAAAATATTGACAATACCAAGTGCTGACAAGAATGTGGAGCAAATGGAACTTATACATTGCTGGAGGAAATTAAAAATGGTTCAACCACCCTAGAAAACAACTTGGCAGATTCTTAAAAAGTTAAACATACACTTACCATATGACCCAACAATCCAATATCTATTCCGGAGAAATGAAAACGTAAGTTCACACCAAAACCTACATATGGTTGTTTCAAGTAGCCCTACTTATAACTGCCCAAAACTGGAAAGAACCCAAATGTCTTCATTTTTTTGAAAGCAGGATTTATTGAGAAGACAGAAAAGCTCACACAGTGGGAGGGGACCCAAGGGGGTTGCCCCCAAATGTCTTTCAATAGGTAAATGGATACATAAGCTGTGGTACATTTTTACCATGGACAATAAAAAAGAAAGAACTACTGATACATACAACAACTTGGATGAATCTCCAGGATACTGTGTTGAGTGAAAAAAAAATCCAATCCCCAAAAAGTCACATACTGTACGATTCCATTTATATCGCATTCTTGAAATGACAAAACCCCTGAAATGGGGAACAGACTAGTAGTTGCCAGAAGTTTAGAAATAGGTATGAGGAAAGAAGGGCAGCGAACGTGGCTACGAAAGGACAACTTGAAGGACCCTTGTGGAGATGGGACTATTCTCGGTTTGACCATATCAATATCAATATCCTGATTTTGATATTGCACTATAGTTTTGCAGGATGTTATCATTGAAGAAAATAGAAAAGGTTACACAGGATTTCTCTGTATTATTCTTACAACTGCATGTAAACCAATCACCTCAAAAGAAAAAGGTTACATAGTATGTGACGTTCTTGAAGAGACAAAATTATAGGAATACAAAACAGATCTGTCATTGCCTGAGGTTACAGGTGGAGAGGATATGACTATAAAGGCATTGAATAAAGAGTTTGAGGGGTGATGAAGCTATTATCTATCTTATAGATCAGTTACACCAATCCATACATGTGCTAACATTTATCAACCTGTACAAAAGCAAAATCAATCTTACTGAATCAATCTTACTGAAAGAAAAAAATCAATCTTACTGAAAGAAAAAAGGTGGTGGGCTGTAGGTATCTGAAGAACTTTTGTCTCGACCAAAAAAAAATTTGAAGTCCAACTGAGAAGATTACTTCAGGAAAATCATTTGAAAGACCAGTAGGTTCCCTAAGAGCTTTCATGCCCAAATTACATTTTGACACGATGTCTCCAGTTCACTGAGGAATGCTGTAGGAAATATCTATAGAAAACCAGAGACTGCATTTGTCACCAGGCTGTGGCTGAGGACAACTCCACTATACACAGGAAGACCCAGCAAAGAAATGCCTTGAAATGCAATTTCAGGAAACCTTGACTTCTCCTGAGGGCTTGGTGTACTCTCTCCTGATGAGAAAGGTGTACCAAGGTACTGATTATGTTTCCCTTTGGCTGCCAGAAAGCTCAAAGAGAAAGTGACAGTTCAACATTACGATCTGTTATACCGTAGGTCCTGCACATGTCCACATTTTAACTTGGCCTTGATCTGCTGTCTCTCATTTTCTCTGATCCTAATCCTTATTTACAAATAATTTCCTATTTTATGGCAGAGATTCCCACATATCTCATCACATCCATGGTAAAATGGAGGAATGAACAGATAGACAACATACTTACCTGGATTTTGGCCATTTCCTGTTCCTCTTGGGAAAAAGCAGAGATGAAAGCTGAGCTGGAACAAATGGAGAAGAATAGAGCATATGAGGAGACCCAATCAGGTTTTCAGTGTCCAGAATTATCTGCCTAGAAATCTCCTCATACTAGCTGGCCATGAGGCCACTCCATGGAAGAGTTTGGGCAACCATGTGGTTTTAACCTATGAATTCTGACTCTTTTCTTCATGTGAAGATGGAACACAAGAGGATAGAGATATAGATAGATAGATAGATAGATAGATAGATAGATAGATAGATAGATAGATAGATGATAGTATACTAACCCAAAAACTGTATTTTTAGGTATTTTCCTTAATGAAATAAGTTATCATAATGTATCATAATTTATCTGTAAGTACCTTCATCTCGGCACTGATATTAATAATGCCAAACTTAAATGATCCTATATGATCCACAATAAGGGATTAATAATAAGGAAATATAGGGCATGAAATGCTATACAGCTGTTATGTTATTGGAAGTGAACACTTATTATCTATATACTTTGTGGTACATCTATCTCAACAAAGTTTTTTAAATGGTATAGAAAAAATGTTAAGCTGCTTATTAAACTTCTAAACAAAAACAAAGTAGATCTTAAAAACTGCAGGAACCCATTTTAAAAGTATATGTTAAATGTTTAAAAGGCATACCTCTGTACACACTAAAAAGGTCTAAGAATGGACATTTCAAAGTGTGGGGGGGATACAATTAGTTCTTTTTTATTTTCTTGTCCCATTTCTTAAGTAATCTACAATTCAAATATGTTCTTTATTAAATGCCCCCCAAACTGAACTCTAAAACTATTATCCCTATGACGTTTTACCTCCATGCCCACCAGGCCCCACAGCAGCAGGCCCCACCCACCCCTCCCTGGCCCCAGTGGTCAGGTGAGTCCTCACAGGTGCCTCTTCTCTCCTCACCTCACTGGGGCAGTCTCGCCCAGGAGCCGGAAAGAGGCCTTCAGATGCAGTTCACTTCAGCTGGAGTATTCACACCAAGCCTCCACCTCGGGGCTTGGGCAAAGGGAGGAGCGGGGCGCGTCTTAAAAGGGGGCCTGAGGGATGCTCATGAACCCTTAGCGCAGGTCACTGCTGGAAAATGTGTAAAAGTCAAAATTTAATAAGTCCCATTCAATCCTGACTAGCCCCATAACTTTGTCCCACCATTGAGCCCCCAGACCCTCATTCACTGACCTCTAGGTTCCCCATCACTCACCCTCCCAACCCTCCCTTCACTCACCCCCAGAACTCCCCATCACTCAGCCCGCGACCCCTAGAACTCGCGCCCTCAACCTCACTCTCCCGCGACAACAGATTTTCTGCTTGCTGCTGAGGAGACCGTTATAAGAACTGGCCCCGAGAAGCGCTTCCGCTTCGGGATCGACTCTCTGGCACCGCAGCCTTAAAGAGCAGCAAACGCCGGTTCTGCGCACGCTCAGTGGTGCCTTTGAGACACCGTCCGCCAATAGTCAACATGGGGCCACGAAGGTGACGGCGCCGCTGCGCAGGCGCGGAGGGAAGGCGGCCGCGCCGGTGACGTCACTGCTTCGAGGCGCGATGACCGCGCCCACCGCGTCTCTTACCCTCGAAGGGTGCTACGCAGAGCAGGTGTTTACTTTGTTCTGTGCAGGCTGGCATTCCCAAGACTTCTGACCCCGATTTTCTTAAGGCGGGGCGGGGGAGGAGTGTCCAATTAAGGAAAATATTCTAGCGGGCGGCAATTTGGCATCTTAAACTTGGAGGGCAGCAATGGGGTAGCAGGTGTAATTGAACGGGAAGATAGGATGCGAACCTGAATTGCTCTGAGTGCACAAAGACTAGGAAGTAGGGAAAAGCCGTTGTTCCATCCAGTGGCTAGGGCTGGGAGGTCACATTGCAGCATTTGAAGGACGCTGGCAGACAGGGTCGACAGAGTCGGTATGCAGACAAACAAACTGAAGAATAAATAAATGGCGATATGGGACACAACCCCTCATACCCGAGAGTAAGGGGGGTGTATTAAGTAGTGGCTGGCAGGCTGCTTTCTCTGGATGAACAGAGACAGTGCCAATGTGTTGGGAATGTAGGGGGTGTGAGCAGAGGCCAGGTGCTGTAGGATCTCCTCTGCCAGGGATGGAATTCACATTTCATTCTGGACATAATGAGAAGCCATAAGAGGGATCAGATTTTCAAAAGACCAGTCTGAAGCAATCTAGCTTTATATATTAATGTTTAAAATAAACGTATATTTGACTCATTTGTGTACTGCCTGTCTTGCCCCATTAGAATAAGACCTCCACGGGGATTTGTTAAGCACCTCCTGTTTGCCAGGTGGTGTTCTAGATTGAGAATATAGCAGGGAAGAAAATAGATCCAAACAAACATGATGGAGACAACCTGAGTTTAAACCCCCACTTATCAGCTGTGTGACCTAATCTCTGACTCTTAACTTCTCTGTGCTAAGTTTCCTCAACTATAAAATGGGGATAAAGACAGTGCCTACCTCATTTGGGTTGTGGTGACAAATGAGCCAATAATTGTAAAGGGTTTGGAGTAATGCCTGGCACGTGGCAAGTGCTGTGTGTTTATTGTTATTTTAATAACATTAGATGTGTGTATACACAAAACTTTCTTAATAGGAAGGAAAAATAAAATAAAAAGCTGACTTGCAGCCTGCTTTGTGGAGAACAGATTGCAGAGGGCAAGGGTGGTAGCAAGGAGAACAGTGAGGAGGCTTCTGCCAACAGGCAAAGCAAGTGATACTACTCAGTGTGTCCTGTGTGTCAGGCACTGTGTGAAGCCTTGGATAGTCATGATGGTCTTATGGCCCCCACTTGTCAGCTAAGAAAACTGAATTGCAGAGAGATTAAAGTAACTTGCCCAAGGTAACATAGGTTTCCAAGGTCAGATTCATAACTTCCACCCATTAAGGCTCTTCTTTTGTTAGTTAATATGCCACAGAACTTCTTGAAGATACCTGAGAACCTCATTCCAGAACCATTAAAACTAGCCAAGGAATGGAGCTTCCTAGCAGATAAGGCAAAGAAAGGAAGCAAGAAAGGTACTAAGATCTCCTGCTCCCTGAAGGATAAACACCTCCCAAGCACAAAACTTATCTGCTCTTTCAATGCATTCAGAGGTGAAAAATAGAAAGGGCTGAACCTTTAGGACCCACCATAGTTTAGCCTCTTCCGGCCCCTAAATGTCACCTCTCACCTCCTTATACATACAACCTATGCAGAGGGAGAAATCCTTTAGGGTTGGTAGGAATTGGGGTACAGCGATTGCCAGCTTCAGAAATGTTTCTGGGCCAGGGATACAGCCCCTCAGAAACTATCCCAGGGCCCACAGTGCACAGGCACAAGTCATGTGAGGGCAGCTTTTCTACTGTGGAGCCAGGACCTCCACTTTCTGTCCTGGGTATCCTCTACCATCAGTCCCTACAGGTGCAGCCTCTTAATCCAGTAGCCTAAGCAGCAGGTGGCTGGGCGAAGGGGTGTGGGAAGCTGACACGCATCTGGTCTCACCACAGAGTCTGCATGATGTGACACTCCCACCCAAAGACACAAGAAAATCCCCACACCTGGCTGACAAGTCATTATTACGATTACTCTTAAAACACATTTTATCAAAAATATAAAAGCCTTTCCAATTGTGGGCAGACATTTTGGAGAGGCAGCGGATGAGATTGGCAGAACAATACAGCACAGAAGGAGCCAGGTCTCTGGTGACCTTAGAGCCACCACACTAGCCCTGAATTACCTGCCTCCAAAAGAGGAATCCGATTTCTTTCTCTTGAAGCCACTGGTATTTGTGTTGTGTTGGTATGTGAAACCAAACCAAATCCTGAACAACACATCAGACTTTTCTGTCCTGGCCAATGTGAGTGTAGCACACAGGAGACACATGGTACTGGGGGGGGGGCAGGGCGGGTAGGGCAGTGAATAATGGTGAATAAAGGACAAATTGGGAGTGAATAGGGGCAAGGAGAGACAAGGGATGGAGGCTCATCGGCAGCAGAGTGGAGGGAATGTGGGACAAAGCGAGGGAATATATATTCCATTTTGAATTTGAGATTGCGATGAGACTGAGTAGATGATGGGGAAAGAGTCACAATCTAAGTGAAAAACTGAAAGTAGACCATGAGAGAACGGAGCAATGAAAGGTGGTGAATGTGAACGGAGTTGATATGAGTACTGGGGATTAGAGTGTGAAAGGATGATGGCTTATGAGGCATGAGATGAGTGAAAAAAGGGGAATTTAGGGGGGAAAGCGGAGTGAATGGGGATAACATGGGGCACAGAGGGAAGAATGGGTGCAGGAAGGGCAGAAGAGGGAATGGAGATGAATACGTGGTAGAATGTGGATCAGGCTGTTTGAGTGGGGAAGGAGGGTGATTGGGGTGAATGGGGACAAACTAGAATTTAATGGGGGTGATACAGGGTAGTGATCCAGGAATGTGGGGGTACATGGATCCCAGTGGGAATCACAAACATGAAGGAGCTGAGGAATGTGCATGGATGGAGGGGATGCAGAGAGAGGGGGAATGAAAGTAAAGAGCAATAGGTAAGTAAAGAGGGTACCATGAGGGAGAGAGGGGTGGAGGTGATGTGAACCAGGGTGAGTAAAAGAAGGGAAACACGGAGCCCAGTGTGCAAAAAATGACAGAGTTGAGGCAAAGTGTGACTGGACGGGGGCAGAGTGGGAGCAACTAGACATGAATCAGGAGCAGAATATGAGTGAGAAGATGGAAATAGTTACATTGGGAGTGAATTTAAACGAATGAGGGAGTGAAAGGTGGAGTGAGAGTCAATGGAGACAATGAAGACAAAACTGAGAAAGAGCAGAGCTGACTGAGCGTAGCGTGAGTACGCATAATGTGAGCTAGTGTTTGGGAGTAGAGTGAGGAGTTCTAAGAAATGGGAGTTACACGGGGACGGCATCTGAGAGAATAGCGGTGAAGAAGGGACAGAAAGGAAAGGAACAGGGGAGATAACGAGGCTCCCAAGTCAACGAACAAAGCTGAAGGACAGGCCACGTAGAGTGAACGGCAGTCATTTGATGCTTGGTTAGGAAGCAGAGGTGAAATGAGTGAGAATAAATGGAGGTAAAGAAGGAATACATGTGAGCAAACTTGGGTAATGGTAGCTTGAGTTAGAAAATGGTGACAATATAAGGCCCAGTGTGAGTGAATGTAAGTGGATGAGAGGCAGTGGTAAGTGAATAGGGGGATACAGGCAGAACAAGAATGAAGTGAAAAAGCAAGTCACATATGAGGATGTATGACTGTAACATGGACAGATTCAGTAAATTAGGATGGAGCAGCATAATATGTACAGAGAGGTGAACAAGATCCTCATAATGAGTGCTATAGTTGGAGTTTGTCCCTTCCAAAATTCAAGTGTTGGAAACTTAATCCCCAATGCAACAGTGTTGGGAGGTGGGGCCTTTGGGGAAGTGTTTAGGTTTCTGTGTTCCAGAATCTACCACTTAGACCTTTGCTCATAAAGTCCAGAGTTCCAGAATGTCTCTAATTCTGAATACCACTTGGCGAGTCAGGAGCAAGGAGTTAGCTAGGAGGGCTTATGGGTGTCACAATGCAGGTCCAAGGCACTGTGGTACTGATCTTGGCCACGCTGATGGTTGCCACTGTGGATGCCAAGATCTATGAACGCTGCGAGCTGGCAAAAAAGCTGGAGAAGGCAGGCCTTAACAGTTACAAGGGCTACAGCATTGGAGACTGTGAGATTCCAGTTATCCCAAGTCCCATCCACACCCTAAGCTACCCATCACATTCAAACCCAGGCCCTGTTTGTCATTTATCACCCCTCCAGGGCAGGGCATGATTCCTTTGGTCACTCCCTGACTTGACTGACTGTAATGAGTGGTTTAGCTAAGTCTAATGTCATTATTGCCTTCACAACCATCACTTCCATCTCTACCATCAACACCATCACTACAATCAATATCACCACTATTACCACCATAAATATCATGGCCACCACCATCACTGATATCTCACCAGAATCCCCAACAGCACCACTAACAAACCAAGATCATCACTCTCACAGCTGAGACCACAACCATCCCTGTCCCTTCCTCATCCCATCCTTCCCTATTCCCAAACTCTATGCCTACCTCCTTCTTCCCCTCTTTCTGCTCCAGGGCTGTGCATGGCTCACTATGAGAGTGGCTTTGACACCTCCTTCGTGGACCACAATCTTGATGGCAGCAGTGACTATGGCATTTTCCAGCTGAACTCTGCCTGGTGGTGTGACAATGGTGTTACACCCACCCAGAACCTCTGCCAAATGCATTGTCAAGGTAAGGCAGCACTGGGGACACTGAAGCCCTGCCTGACTCCACGTTCCCACACACAGAGGGTAAGACTGTCTAAGCCATAGTCTTCTGCAATGAGCACCAAAATGATGGTGGGGGGAGTGATGGGGAAAGGATGATGTCTCTAACAGCCTAGGTTAGAGACACCATCCTGTATCATTACCCAGACTACACTGAGAGGGTATTTAGGTCAGAAGAACTCAAAGCTCCCAACCCTCATTCAGAATGGACACTGCAGTTTTCTGAGACTCAGGAAACAGGAAACTTAGTGCCATGTGGAATAGACTGTCCTGATTTGGACTTGAGGTTGCCCAGACTCTGAAAAAAGAAGCAGATATCTGGTTGTAGAAACAGAAACAGGCTACTTTCATGCAGAAACCTCCAAGCAGAAATGAGAAATGAGAGAACGTTCCAGATAAGAGTATGGTATTGTTGAAGACAAAATAGAATAACAGTTGAAGTTGTTCGGTGTTGGCCAAAATGGTGGTTGAAGTTGTCCGTTATGGCCAACACAGGCCATAATGGAGACTGAGGTTATTTGAGACCAGCCCAAATGGAGACTGAGGTTGTGCAAGTCCTGCCAACATGACAGAAGTGGTCACTCAGGATAGGCCAGCTTAAAAATTGAAGTTGTCCAGGGTAACATGAATAATGAGTTTTTTTTCAAGACTAGCTAAAATGAAGGTTAAGTTTGTTCAGTTTGAGCCAACATGGAAGTTGAAGTAGTCCAGGAGTAGCTAAAATGGAGGTTGATGTCTTGGACCAGTCAACATGGAGGCTGAAGTTATTCATAATCCATTAAAATGGCAGTTGAGGTTGTTCAGGACTAGTCAACATGGTGGTTGCGATCATTAATGACTAGCCAAGTGGCAGTTAAGGTCACCCTGGTCCAGCCAGCATGGAAGATGAGATCATCTAGAATCAGGAACCATGAAGGCTGAGGTTGAACAGGGCTAGAGATTCAGGTCATTCATAACCAGTCAAAATGGGAGTTGAGTTTATCTAAGACCTGGAAACATAGTATTTGAAAGTCACCAGGACTGACCAACATGGCAATTGAGTAACTTCACAACTAGCCAACTTGGTGGTTCAGGTCATCTCAGACGAGTCAGCATTGCAGTTGAAATCATTCATGACCAGACGAAATGGCAGTTGAAGTCATTGAGAACTGGCTGACATGGAGTTTGAGGTTGTCCAGGACCCACCAGAGACTGAGGTTATTCAGAACCAGCCAACATGACTGTCAAGATAATCCATGATCAGGCAATGTGTGTTAAGATTATACAGAACCAGTCAACATGGTGGTTATAATTCATAACCAGCTGACAAGAGGTCATCAAGAATCAGCCAATGTAGTGGTTGAGGCTTTCAAACCCCAAAGAACCCAGAACCCCTAGGCCCTCCATACACTGTCACTCTTTCCTAAATGCACCAGATCACCACATCCCTCTCTTCCCCTTAGACCTGCTCAATCGCCATATTCTGGATGACATCATGTGTGCCAAGCGAATCATAGCCTCACAGAGTGGTATGTCTGCCTGGTAAGTTCATTGGGATGGCCTGGACCATGGGCAGCAAGAGATAGTGGCACTGCTACCCCATCAACCTGTTCACTTCATCCTCCATCCTTCCTTTCATTTCCCAGGAATTCGTGGAAGGAGCACTGCTCTGGCCATGATTTATCTGAATGGCTCAAAGGGTGTGATATGCGTGTGAAAACTGACCCAAAAATTAATTCATGACTCCAAGGCCCAGTGATAGAGATTTTCCTTTCCTTTCTTTTCTTTCTTTTGTGGTTGTAATAAAGGATGGTATCTATAAACAATGCAAGAGATGCTCTGATGCCTGACTCTCTTCATTTTTCCAACGCCTGAAGGTACTCCTATCCAGTCACTTCCTCCATGTATTCAAAGCTCTGATTAAGAATTCCAGATCACTCGGGGTGGAGTGGGAGGAGAGGATAGTGTAGTGATTAAGAACATATGTTCTAACCCAGGCCCACATGGAGGCTTAGAGTGACATAAGCAGATGTATTTTTTAAAAATAGCATATGTTCTCCTGGGTTTAAATACCATCTCTACCACTTACTAGCTGTGTTGTCGTGGAAAAGGCATGTGATTTCTCTCTGTGCCTTAGTTTCCTCATCTGTAAAATGAGGATGATAATGATAGTAACTACCTCATGGGGTTATTTGGAGGATTCAGTGAATTAATATTTATAAAGCACATAAAGTGTTTGGTGCATAAGACAGTTGGAGTAGGACGGGGTATGAAGATTGGCTTCTTCGTGCGCCTGTAGTTCCAGCTACTTGGAAGGTGGAGGCAGAAGGATCGCCGGAGCTCAGCAGGTCGAGGCTGCGGTGGCCGGGAGCGGCCACTGCACTCCAGTCTGGGCGACAGAGTGAGACTCCAACTCAAAAAACAAAAAATTGGCTTCTTATAAAAAGAATCACTCTCAGTTGAGGTCACTACAGGGTCTTTATTTAAGGCAAATACATCTCTTCAGGGAAGCATGAATCCAATAGGATTCTTCTTACACAGGAAACTCAGTGGGACTTAGGATTTTAAAGTATTTACATTCTCTCACATCCTCCCACATTCCTCCACATATCACCATTCTCCCAGCCCCTGCACCCCCCATTCATTATTAAAGTTCTAATTTTCAAATGACAGACTGGGGATTTAGACAAAGCATTCAATGGATGCAAGGTAATAATTTCTTTTTTACAGAATGCCTGGGTTTCAGTTTATGTCTTGTACAGAGAATTTAGGAATTTAAGCTTGTCGTTCTTTCTCTTTGCATTGGCCAGCCCCACTAGAGGCAACCACTCCCATGAGGAAGCAGTCCTTCATGTTCTTTGTAGACTTTGGTTGGGGGGTGCATACTCAAGTACCCAAAACCTTACTTTCAGTGTTCGCTTCACCCAAGATAAGCACAGATGGTCATGAAAACAGCCAGATGCCATTGCGTGCCAAGGAACGCCCAAGCCCCCTTCCTTAATGCTAACTGGGTTTCCCCTGCCTTCAGCCCCAACCAGCCTAGCTAATCAAATCTCACATCTCCCTGAGGGTCCATCAAGGGTGCCATCACTTTGGGTACTGATTTCTGGATGTGAGAGTTATTAATCAAAAGCAGCAGAAATAAACTCTGGTGAGTTTAAGTCAAAAATGGATCTTCTAAAAGCCTATCAGGTAGTTCACAGGATTTCTGAAAAGGCTACATGATCAAGTTCAGAAGTAGGGCAGGTGCACACATAGAAACACAGACTAAACTTGCCCACAGAACAGGCTGGAGCAGAAATGCTGGTGTTTATCAAGTTTTGCTACTTGTGGAAACTGGATTTGATGTCCTAGTGTTGTTTTCTTTACATTGTTCTGATTATGCATTCTTTCTAATAATTTGTAACCTTTAGAGTATATTTTAAATTGTTGTACCTTTCGTGGTTATCTTTAAATCTGTAACTTCATATCATTTGATAAACCCTTTTGTTCTTACAGATGACACATACTCCCCATTATAAGAGATGACAAAACAAATTTTTTTTTTTGAGTTGGAGTCTCACTCTGTCGCCCAGACTGGAGTGCAGTGGCCACTCCTGGCCACTGCAGCCTCGCCTTCTGGGCTCCGGCGATCCTTCCGCCTCAGCCTTCCAAGTAGCCGAAATTACAGGCATGTGCTACCACGCCCGGCTGATTTTTTGATTTATTGTAGAGATGAGGTCTCACTGCCCAGGCAAGTCTCGAACCCGCAGGCTCAGGCAATCCATTCACCTCAGCCTCCCAAAGGCGCGGGATTACAGGCTGAGCCACCGAGCCCAGCCAAATATTCTTAATAGTAGATATATTGGTATTAAATTTGGAAACATACAGGGGTGTCAAAAATGTATACACGTTTTAAGTATGGTATTCACTCAAAAGATGGCATTATCAAATGAATGCTTGCATTACCATGCAACAGGCAGGACAGTCAAAGAAAATGGTGGAAGCACAGTTGAGCAAACATCATACTACACATTGCTACCATAATTTAGTTCAACTTTGAAAAGTAATACATAGATAACATCTCTTAAAATGTGTATACATTTTTGGCACTCCCTGTATTTCCCTTGTATTATTTCTAAGGACTATGCTTACTGAAACTAATTGATTTAGGTTTCCCTTGATACCTGTGCCCAGATTTATGATGAGGTTTAGCTTCCAGCAGACAGCTCTCATATATTCAAAGCCTCAAAATATTTCAGTCTTGATGTAAAATGATCTTTCAATTTACACCCATGATACAATTACAAAGGTCGATATTTTTGCTTCAGGACCTTGGATTTTGCTATTCCTTCTGCCTGGAATGTTCTTCCCCCACTATAGCTGGTGCCTCATTTTCAAGTCTAAGCTCAATTGTCATGTCCTCAGAAAAGCTCAACCTGCTGGGCTCAGGTTATCTTTCTGCCCCAGCCTTCCAAGCAGCTGGAACTACAGGTGTGTACTGCCACACCCAGTTGATTTTTTGCTTTATGGTAGAGATGAGGTCTCGAACCCTTGGGCTCAGGCAATCCTCTCACCCCTGCCTCCCAAAGTGCTGGGATTACAGGTATGAGCTACATACCTACCTTCTCTGAGTTCTTTAATCCATGCTGAGCTTTGACTCCTGGAAAATTTGTCTCATGTTCAGGACACACATAGGGTTTCTCTCCTATGTGAGTTCTCTGTTGCTAAATGAGTGTTTGCTTCTCTCTGAAGGCTCTACTACACTTATCACATTCACAAGGTTTCTCTCCTCTGTGAGTTCTTTGATGTATAATGAGATATGATTTCTGGAATAAATCTTTCTCACATACATTATACTCGTAGGGTTTCTCTGCAGTGTGAACTCTGATGAATAATGAGGTATGATTTCTGGAAGACAACTTTATCACATTCATTGCATTCATAGGCTTTCTCAAATTTTTCTCTCGTGTGAGCTCTCTGGTGTAACATGAGATATGATTTCCAGGAGAAGACTTTTCCACATATATTACAGCCATGAGTTTTTCTCCTGTGAATTTTCGGATAAGCACTGAGGCTCAGCTTAAAGTGAAGGTTTTCCACAATCTGAACACACATAAGGTTTCTCTCCTGTATGAGTTTGTTGATGTCTACGCAGTGCTGACCTCCCTCTGAAGGATTTGCCACATTCATTACATGCAAAAGGTTTCTCTCCTGTGTGTGTTCTCTGATGTACACTGAGGTGTGCCTTTTGGCTGAAGGTTTTTCCACATTCGTAACATTCATAGGGCTTCTCTCCAGTGTGAGTTCTATGCACAATGAGCTTTACCTTTTCTTGAAATGTTTTGCCGCACTCATTGCATACATATGGTTTTCACCTGTATGCATTCTTTGGTGTATATACAGTGTTGTTTTCTCTCTGAAGGATTTGCCTCACATATCACACTCAAATACTTGTCTCCTGTGTGCCTCCTCTGATGTATACTGAGGTGTGCTTTCTTGTTGACCACTTTTCTGCATTCTGAACCTTCGCAAAATTTCTCTCCTTTATAAGTGTTCTGATGAACAATAAGGAATGAATTCTTACTGGGGCATTTTCTACACTCAGGATATTCATAGGTTTTCTCCAGCTTGAGTCATATTGTGCTGAACAACAGATAGATTACAACCTTTCCCATGTGCATTATAGCCATAGGATTTCATCCCATTATTTTTCTCATGCCTGCCAGGAATTAGTAATTTCCCACATCCATTACACTCATGACATTTCTGAGCTGCAAAGCTTCTATTATAACTGAGTAACCTAAATTATCCTTAAAACTTTTCCCATATGAATCATTCCATATAGGGTATGTGTACTGAAGACACTACCCATGTGCTCTGAGGAAGTGGATTTACGAATCCGTCACATTTATAACCTCTTTCCTTCGTCATGCTTTCCTTGTTAATATACATAGCTCACCTCAAGTGTCTGTTATGGTCTCCTACTGCCTTTTTAGTTTGTCATCAGTTTGCCAGAGTCCTAGAAAAAAAAAGGACTGATAAACCATACTATACCCTGTGAATTCACCTTTGTCAGAATCAGGCCTCTGGTGGAGTTGACTTTTTTTCTTTTAAGTCTATATACCAGTCAGAAAGAAATTCCAAGTACATTTCTTTCACATGCTGAGCTTGAGGGGAAAACAACTCAAGTTGCTCTAATAGAAATTGAGACAGGAAAGTACCAATAAATATAAGTGACTTTGGTTGTTTAAGAAAAATACCTTAAACTGGGAAGAGAAGGTAAAAATAGGTTTAGGGAACCGTGAGTAGGAAAAGGAGAGATTGGAAGGATAGTAGAACCAGCACTTAGGGGGAGAGGGACTCAGAACAAAAAGAGCCTTTCAGGAAAGCTGAAAACAATTGAAGTGATCAAAAGAATAAGCAGAAGGATTAGGCCAGATTATGGTGAGGCTAGTTCCTCGTTGCCTCCCTCCAATATTACTATGAGACAGTAACTCACAAAACTAACAATTTGGAGTTAGAAACAAAAGTTCATAACCTTTAGGAAGATATTTCAAAGATGTCCAGTCCTCACTAACCTACTGGATTCTTTCTCTCATCATCTCCCACCTGCTCACTTCTTACTTGCCTGTACAACTTGAACTTGGGATTTCTCTCTCTGTAACCCAAAGCATTTCCTTCTTCAAAGAGTTACTCACATCTGGTTTGGTCACAGATTACCCTGTAATGGAAAATGACACAAGAATTGGGTACCTCTGTATGAGCTTCAGAGTCTCAAAAAATGAGGAAAGTACATGTTAATGAGGGTAAATTTCACATGGGAGATGAAAATACAATCACTTTGTTCAGTCTAAAAGGGATCAAGAATCTTTAATCCCTAGAACCTAAGATCAAAGTATTGAGGAACTTCAGAGATGAAAAGTTATTTTACTGGGTACTCTGTGAAGTACTCAGGGAAGGCACCCTTACCCACGGAGACCAGATGGCTACAGTTCTCTAGCACCACATCTCTGTACAGAGTTCCCTGAGTAGGATCCAGTAAATTCCTCTCCAGAGTGAAATCCACAGCCACATCTTTGAATGACATTGATCCCTGTAATTTCAAACTTCTGTTCAATTGGTTTGGCAGAAATTAAAGTGATAATATTTTTTAAGATAACAGGAGTATTCTTCAGAGATAATCTACTGTTTAATCATTTCAAAGAAGCCTTTTCCAGGGAGCTCTCATACACTGTTGGTGGGAATATAAGCTAATTCAGCCCCTGTGGAAAGCAGTTTGGAGATTTGTCAAAGAACAAAAAATAGACTTATCATTTGACTGGGAAATCCCACTACTGGATATATGCCCAAAGAAACATAAATCAGTCTAACAAAAAGACCTGCATTCATATGTTTATCGTAGCACTATCCACGATAGCAAAGACACAGAACCAGCCATTTCTATTACATTCAAGAACAGGCAAAAATAATCTATGATGATAGAAATCAAAAAGTGGTTATCCGAGAGTCAAGAGATAGTGATTGAAAGTGGAATGAAGGAGGCTTCATTTCCTGCTGATTGATCCAGGTACTGACTAAACAGGTGTTTTCACATGGCAGAAGTTCATGAAAATGTGTACTTCATATACTTTTCTCCATGTGCTATGCTTCAATAAAAGGTCAACTCAAAAGATTTTTACTTGTTATATTTCCATAAAACATTTTTTAATATAGTAAGACAAAGATTTAAAATCCCCACATAAAGAGCAATGTGTGTAAAATTTAAAATCCAATTCATAAAAGAAATACAAGAAGGAAAAAATTATGAAAAGATACTCAACCTCACTGACGAATAAACACAAACAAAAGAAATGAGATATTTTCAGTTGTCAAATGGCAAGAACTAAAACCATGACAAGAGGATTAGAAAGAGTATTTTCATTTATTAGTAGAGAAGGTGTCACCTTGTACTAACTTTTCAAAAAGCAATTTGGCAGTCTATGAATGTTCAAACCAGACATTCTAGAAATGCTCACCATTGTATACAAAGACAGATGACAAGAGATATCATGGCCACACTGTAACAGAAATTACACAGAAATCCTTAAATATGGGGCTGATTAATAAATCATGGTACATGTATGCAAGAGAAAAATACGCAGTTGTTAAAAATATCTCTATGTCTTGATACTGAAATATCTTCCATCAACAAGTTTTAATTGCATAGGTACTATCCCACCTATGCTGGTGATCTACTGTACAGCCCCATGCCATTTGCTTATCCACGCTGGAGCTCAGCTTCCTCATCTGTAAGATGTCAATAATAATGGTACCTGCTTTATAGGGTTATTGTGAGAAGTAGGAGTGATCATGCATATGAAATGCTTAATACAATGTCAGTGCAGTGGAAACTCAGTATATGTTGGCTCCTGTTCTGATACTTCTATTATCAGCAGCAGCAGCATTCGTGTTATTATCTTCATCATTTGTATTATCACCATTACTACTACTACTACCATTATCAATATTATTCTGTAAAGAGCAAATAGGGAATTGCAAAACAGTTTGACAAAATGAGCAAATTTTAACAAAAGTTGTTAACTATGTATGAGCATGTAAATATAAAGAGAAAGAACAAGGGTGGAGAGAGTTGTATAGGCAAAAATTAACCAAATTCATCAGAAATTGGTTATCTGGAATAAGTGGTAATATGAGATCATGAGTTAATTTCCCTTTTAGATTGTATATTCCTCAAGAGTTTGTATATTCCTACAGAGTATATCACTTCTATATATTGATCTTCACAACAACCATACAAGGTAGATATTATCATCATCATCATCATCATCACCCCATTTTACAGTTAAAGAAACTAAGGCACAAAAAGGTTAGGTGCCTTGCCTAAGCTCACAAAACTGTTAAGTTCAGTTTGACTCCAGAATCTGTGCTCTTAACCACTGTACAATACTGCTTCCTTGCTTCTAGTTGTCCTAACATAGGTGGCAGGGAGGGGGAGAAGAAATACAAACTTATCTGGAACTTAGTCATGTCTGACTGTTCTGGAGAGAGACAGCAAAGGCCTAAGCTAAAAGGCAGAGCTGTTGAGAGGTGGGAGAAGAAAATAGAAGAGTTGTGGATAGCAAGGAGCAAATACCCAGATGAAAAGTTTACCAAATCACCAGACCAGAAATCCACAAGTGCCGGCTGGTAAAATGGCCACTCTATAGCCAAGAAATAGGAAAGTACATTTGTTTTCCCCAAATGGATCCCCATCACGCAACAACACAGCCCTGTCATGGACTTCATAGTCCACCCAACACTCACCTCCACAATCCCCCATTGCTGACTCCAGAGACTGATCCCCTATCACACATTGCACAGACCCCACATCACTTATCCTACAGACCCCTTTGCTCAACCCACGGATCCCTCATTGACCAGACTCCCATCACTCATTTTACAGCCCTGCACCTGAGACTCTCATTACTCACCTCAGAGACCCTCACTTATGTATTTACTGAGTAAACTCACATCTTTAGAGAGCCCATACCCACCACATGTCTCCACCCACAGGCCCCCCACCCTCTTACTTCCACTCTGCGTGAACCCTTTGCCCTCCTTCATTCCCTGCTCTGATGTTAAAATTTGAATTCTTATTCTGGTAAAGTCCCCTTGGTGTTTCCAAAATCGGCCAAAACATTCTCTGACAACCACTGTCTTTAACCTTTACCCCACCCCAAGTCCTGCCAGTCACTATACTTGTTCATGTGCAGCAACCCTTCCTGAAGCCATCTGGGCTAGCAACCAAAATTGTTTTGTGTTTGTTTTTTTAGTTTATGGATTTAAAATTTTTTTAATTGACACTTAATAATTGCAATACTTTCGGGGTGCAGAGTGATATTTCAATACATGTATCCAACGTGTAATAATCAAATCAGGGTAATTCGTGTGTCCATCATCTCAAGCATTTGTCATTGATGTTGGGAAAATTCAAAGTCCTCTCTTAAAGCTATTTGAAAATGTTCAATAAATTCTTGCTAACTATAGTCATTCAACAGTGCTATAGAACACTAGAATTTTTGTCCCCAAACCACAATGATTGTACATATTTGGCTGGCAGGAAAAATGGCCACACAAATAAACCAGATTGTCAACAGACATCATTACAGCCTTTGCCATTCTGTACAGCAGAGAACTATGTCTCTTAAAGTTTGGAAAAGATAGGATTTCAAGAGGAATTTGAAAACTTGATGATAAGAGTGGGGCCCTTTCTGCAAAGGCTAGTGATGGGCAAATGATGCACTTGGGAGCTGGTATGTAAATATTTAGAGTTGAGAACCACAATCCCCCTCCATGGGGAGATATGACTTCAGAGATGGGGGTGGGGGTTTAAATGGTATGTTCCTCCTTGGGAACTATTACCAGGGAGAAGGGAAGCAAAGCCGGGAGTGAGACATTCCTCTATAGATCACTACTCTAAGGAGAAGAGAAAGTGTGGGGGCAGTAGTCCTCTCAAGAAAATAACACTAGTGAGATAAAACACTATTGGGCTGGTTGTGATGCAGGCCCGGGTTGGTATAGTCCTCTGTGAGAGATACCACTGATTCAAATGCGGGGGGGGGGGGGCTGTGATACAATTCTGTCTTCAGAGAAAGACACGTGAAGAAAGTGACACTGGTAAACAAAGAAGCAGGGAGAGTCAGAAAGAGAAGCCCATGGAGAAAGGGGCATGGGTGAGGTGTGATCTTAGTTGGAGACTGGGTTAAATGCAGGACATATGCCCTGCCCCGCCAACCCCCTGTTAATGACTGTTTTCTGACTAGAAGGATGACCCTAGGCCAAGACCAACTGGGCCCAGTCAAAATACCCTTGGAGTCCGGGCATGGTGGCTCAAGCCTATAATTCCAGCATTTTGGGAGGTCGAGGCAGGTGAATCACTTCAGGCCAGAAGTTTGAGACCGGCCTGGGCAACATAGGGAGACCTCGTCTCAATTTTTAAAAAAATTAAACTAGCCAGGCATGGTGGCCCGTGCCTGTAGTACCAACAACTCGGGAGGATGAGGCAAGAGAATCACCTGAGCCCAGGAGGTTGAGGCTTCCGTGAGTCATGATCATGCCACTGTACCCCAGCCTGATTGACAGAGTGAGTCTCTATTCAAAAGGAAAAAATGCCCTTGGAGATATGCACACCTGAGTATTCTAGGCAGTTACTAACAGTAAACATCTTTGTTTCTGCTTCTTTGCACGTAATGCTATTGCTTGTGGCTTGCTCCCTTTCCCACGCTGAGGGTATATAATCTCTCCCCGGGTCTACTGGAGTGCAGAAAGCTTTGTACTGACCGGTAGCCATTGGTTCCTGCCTGTAAGTCATAATAAACCCATGTCTTTGCCAACCTGTCCTCTGGGTGATTTCTTTGGTATAGGTAAATATTACATAAGCACCCTAATTTGGGGTTGCCCCATACAGAGACTAAGTGAGAAACCATACAGACCTGATGGTGACCTTGCTGGGCCTACATTCCTTCCTCCTCCTGAGGACCTGCTGCAGACATATTTGGGAGGGTGAGATGCCAGGATCCCAGTCCCAGCTCAGGGCCTCCCTAAGGCCTGGGGGAACAAACAGGAGACAGACAGTGCTCAGGTTCTGGACCTCAAACACTCTACCCTATTAAACACACTCTACCACTTGATGAAGAGAAAGACAAAATGCTTGGAACAACTAAGAAGATGAGTCTTTTCAGACTACAGGAAAAACTTTCATTAATGAGGAACATTCCAAAGACAAGGAAGGAGATCTGGGGTTTTAAAGGGACAGGTAAGCAAAGGAGTCATTCTTGAGTCACGATGGAGATAGATCTTATCTCAGAATACGCAAATTCAGTGGGAACTGCTATGGACTGAATTGTGTTGTCCTCCCTCCCCCGCAAAAAAAAAAAATGTGTATAATGAAACTCTAACCTCCAATCTGAAGGTATTTGAAGATGGGGCCTTTGGAATGTAATTAGGCTATAAGAGGTCATGAGGGTGGGGCTGTGATTCAATAGGATTAGTGCTCTCATAAGAGACACTTGAGAGCTTTCTCACTCTCCATTTGCACATAAAAGAGATCATGTGAGAAAACAACAAGAAGGTAGCTGTCTGCAAGTCTTCATCTTGGACTTGCCAGCCTTAAGAACTGTGAGAAATACATTTCCTGTCGTTTAAACCACCCAATCTGTAGTATTTTGTTTTGGCAGCCCAAGCAAATTAATACAGAGACTTTTGCCAGTTAGCTGTTTGCTGAAACACAAAAAGGTAGGGAGGATTTTATAACCATCATTGTTTTCCAGGAGCACAAAACTCACTCAGATATTAAGTAACACTCACCTCCATTCAAGCTCACTCTGCCGCTCATGGCTCCAATTCCTTCCCACTCTACCAATCATTCAAATCTACTCTTTCCACTGTGCTCCAAATTTCCCCCCATTCAATCACACTGTTATTCACTTCCATTCACTCTGCTTCATGACCACCATTCACACACACTGTGCCCCCATATGAACACCCTCTTGTTGTGGTAAAATACACATAACATGAAAATTACTATTTTAACCATTTAAAGTATACGATTCAGTGTCATTTAGTACACTCACAATGGTGTGCAACCATTAACACTAATTCCAGACCATTTTCATCATCCCAAAAGGAAACCTTATACCCATTAAGCAATCATTCCCCATTGCCCCATACCCCTAGCGCCTGGCTACCACTTACTGCTTTCTGTTACTATGGATTTGCCTACTATGAGTATTTCTTATAAACAGAATAATACACTGTGAGGTAATTGTCCAGACATTGACTCTTTCCCCCCTATATCTGGCTTCCTTCTGTCCCTCCCTAAGGGAGTAGCCTCTAGCCAACACTGGTCTCTGTAGGATATGCGTATTCCCAGTAGTGAGTCATAAGAGTGCAGGTAATTGAGCAGAATTAAGAATAATGTGGGCAGCACCCTTACACACTGTGAGTGTAAACACCAGGTAGCAAGTTGAACAATTAAGTGCTTGACTATAAAACTGCTTGCTGTACTGTCCCAAGGTGCAGGCAGATTCTTTATTCACCAACCAGCCGTCATCCGTGCCTCCTATAAGTTCTTATAAGCCAATATCTTTTCCTGCTGGATCTCTGGATGACTTTTTTGGAATATGCAAAGAACCTTACATGCAAGCCCTCTTAGATTTGGGGTTGCTGCATTACGTAGACTATGTAGTCTTTTGTGTCTGGCTTCCTTCACTTAGCATGACGTCTTCAAGGTTCATATATATGGTTGCATATAACAGTACTTCATTCCTTTTTAAGGCTAAATAATACTCCATTGTGTAGGTATACTGCACCACATTTGGTTTACCCACTCATAAGTTGATAGATGTTTGAATTGTTTCCACATTTTGGCTATTGTGAATAGTGCTGCTGTGAGCATGCATGTATAAGAAAACAACTGTTTTCAATTATATTTGGTATATAACTAGGAGTAGAATTGCTGGGTCATATGATATTCCTATGGCTAACTTTTGAGGAACCACCAAACTGTATTCAACAGTAGCTGCACTATTTTACTTTCCCATCAGCAGCGTATGAGGGTTCCAATTTCTCCACATCCTCTCCAATACTTGTTATTTTCTGGTTTTTGTTTTTGTTTATTGTAGCCATCCTCGTAGATGTGAAGTGGTATCTCATTGTCTTTTTGGCTTGCATTTCCCTGATAACTAATGACAAATCTTTTCATATGCTTATCGACCATGTGTATATCTTCTTTGGAGGAATATCTATTTAAGTCTTTTGTCCAGTGTTAAATGGGTTTTTTGTCTTTTCATTGTTAGGTTAGTTGTAAGAATTCTTTTTTATATTCTGGATACTAAACCCTTTTTGATATATAATTACTAAATGCTTATCAGATTACAACTTTTCCCATTCTCCGGATTGTCTTTTCATGCTCCTAATAATGTCCTTTGATGCACAAAAGTTTTCCATTTTGATGAAGTCCAATTATTCATTTGTATTTTGTTCCTTAGGCTTTTGGCATCTTATCTAAGAAACCATTGCCATATCAACAAGGGTGCCTGAACGAAGCATATTTGTATACCTAACCTTTAACTGTACCCCACAATATCATAATAAAAAATATTGATAAAAAAAAGAAACCATTGCCAAATCCAAAGTTATGAACATATGCTACATTTTCTTCTAAGAACGTTATAGTTTTAGTTCTTATATTTAGGTATTTGATTCATTTTGAGTTAATTTTTATATATGATATGAGGTCAGGGTTCAACTTCATTCTTTTACATGTGGATATCCAGTTTTCCCAGCACTATTTGTTGAAGAAACTATTCTTTCCCCCATAAATACTCTTGGCACCCTTGCAAAAATCATTTGAACTGTATGAGTTTATTTCTGGACTTTCAATTATATTCCCAATTGATCTGTATGTTTATCCTTGCACCAGCATCACACTGTTTTGATTACTGCCTTTGTAGTAAGTTTTAAAATCAGGAAGTGTTAAGTCTTCCAATTTTTTTCTTCTTTTTCAATATTGTTTTGGCTTTTGGGGATCCCTTGCAATTCCCTATAAATTTTAGAGTTCACTTTTCCCTTTCTGAAAAAAAGGGCCTTTGAGATTTTGATAGAAATTACATTGAATATGTAGATTGCATTGGGGAGTACTGCCAGCTTAACAATGTTAAGTCTTCCAATCCATGGATACTAGATGCCTTTCCTTTTATTTGGGTCTTCTTTAATTTCTGTGAGCAATGTTTTTATGCTCTTCAGTGTAAAAGTCTTACATCTGCCTGGCTAATTTTATTTCTCAGTATTTTATTTTTTATCTTATTGTAAATATAATTTTTAAATTCTCTCTTTGGATTTTTCATTGACAGTGCATAGAAATACAATTGTTTTGCATGCTGATCTTGTATTCTGCCATTTTGCAGAGTTTATGAGTCCTAATAGTTTTTTGTGAATTCTTTAGGATTTTCTATATGTAAAATTATATATATCATCTGGGAATAGAAATGGTTTTACTTTCTTTCCAATTCTGGTAACTTTAATTTATTTTTCTTGTCTAAAAATTTCTCTGGCTAGAACTTTGACTAAAATATTTAATAGATGTGACAAAGTAGGCATTCTTATATTGTTCTTAATCTTAGGGGACCACTTCTTCAGTCTTTCACTACTGAGTATGATGTTAGTTTGGGGTTTTCCATAAATACTTTTATCAGATTGAGAAAGTTCCCTTCTACCTAGTTTATTGAGTATTTTACCATAAAAAGATGTTGAATGTTGTCAAAATTTTTTCTGCATCACTAAGATAATCATGTGGGGTTTCTTCATTCTGTTAACATGGTGTATTAGAGAGACTGATAATTACATGTTGAACCACCCTACTTGGGATTAATCCCACATGGTCATGGTATATAATCTTTTAATATGCTTCTGGGTTCACTTTATCGTATTTTGTTAAGGATATTTGCATCTATATGCATAAGAGGCATTGGTCTGTGACTTTCTTTTCTTTTGATAGCTCTGTGTGGCTTTAGTATCAGGGTAATTCTGAGCTTACAGAATTAATTAGAATATATTCCTCGTCCTTTTTTTTTTTTTTTTTTGCAAGACTTTGAAAAGGATTGGTGTTAATGTTTCCTTAAAAGTTTAGTAGGGGGCCGAGCATGGTGACTCATGACTGTAATTCCAGCATTTTGGGAGGCCAAGGTGGGAGGATTCTTGAGTCCAGGAGTTCGAGGCCAGCCTAGGCAACATAGTGAGATCTTGCTTCTACCAAAAAAAAAATTAGCAGGCTGTGGTGACACATACAGGTAGTCCCAGCTACTCAAGAGGCTTAGGTGGGAGGATCACCTGAGCCCAGGAAGTCGAAGCTGCAGTGAGCTATGATTGTGCCACTGCATTCCAGCCTGGGTGATAGACTGAAACTGGTTCAAAAAAAGTTTAGTAGTGTTCTGGAATTTCTTTATAAGGAGATTTTGCATTATTGATTCAATTTATTTCATTGTTATAGGTCTATTTGTCATTCCTATTTCTTCTTGAGCCAGTTTTGGTAGTTTGTGTGTTTCCTGGAATTCTTCCATTTCATCTTGGTTATATGACTTGTTAACATACAATTATTCATACTATTCTCTTATGATCTTTTTTATTTCCGTAAAATCAGTAGTAATATTCCCATTTTCACTTCTGCTCTTAGTAACTTGAGTCTTATCTCTTTTTTCCATAGCCAGTCTAGCTAACGTTTTATCAATTTTGTTGTTATTTTCAAAGAACAAAATTTTGGTTTCACTGATTTTCTCCACTGTTTTTCTATTTGCTACTTTGTTTATCTCTTCTCTGATCTTTATTCTTTCTTTCTGCTAGATTGAGTCTAACTTGCTCTTCTTTTTCTAGTTCCTTAAGGCATAAAATTAGTTTATTGATTTGAGATCTTTTTTAATGTAGGCATTGAACTTTTTTAGCCCCCTTTTCCATCCTTTTCTCCTTTTCCTTTTGGAAGAGCAAATTTTGAAAGTGAACAAAAGTTTCCTGTTGTATTAACAGTGGAACTTCTAAGTTTGTAGTCTGCCATATATTAACAGTAAGCAACCCCTCTTGATGGGTCTTCAAAGGTCTTAGCTTTTCCATAGTTGTGGGCAGCACAAATAGTTGGTTGCCTCTTGATGCAGTGGGTTGTCTGGTTTCCCAGGTACTTGCTCCATCAAACAAGTAAAGTCTGCTTGTTGCAGAACCCATATGGTAGTAGTAGTCAGTGCACATTCCTTTGCATGGAGCTGTAAGCTAAAAACACACCGTGGTGTACTCCTGCAAATGTCTGCAGGTTTTCCCAGGGCACAGGAAAAGAAGGCTTTAATTGAGTAATATGAGCTGGCAATCTGTTACATAAATGTTAATGACTTTTTGACAAACAGGAAATTTGTTCTCACCTGGGTTCACACATGCAACTGCAGTTAGCTAGAAGGTCCAAGATGGCCTCTCTCACATGTCTGGGGTCTCGCCTGGATGGCTGTAATGGCTAGGATGACTGGACCACACCCTCCACTTGGAGTTCCATCTTGGGTTTCTTTACAAGATGGAGGAAGAGTTCTACAAGGATGAAGGCAAAAACTGCAAGGCCTCTTAAGATTTGGGCCATAACCAGCATAACAACACTTCTGCCACATTCTACTGGTCAAAGTAAGTCACAAAGCCAACCCAGAGTAAGAATGAAAGAAGCTGCAAAAGACTGTGGCCACTTTTACCTTGCCGCATGTGACAAAGAAGTAGGGTCCCTGCTAATTTTTTCAGTATTAATGCTCATCTGATCTAGACCTGAAATCAAATTAGCTACCAACTTTTTGCCATCAATGCTTCTGTTTCTCAAACTCATGAATCTGTTAACTTTTATAGCATCGATATCCCCAAGGTCTAAACTGTATCTTTGATATTAATATTCCTTCCATAAGTGCTCCTTTAATCTAGGAAAAGAGCCCAAAACCCTCTTAACACTTCTACCATCACTGCTCTTCTTGCCTGAGCAGCAGACCTAGGTCTCATATAATGATTTCACAATCAATGACGCTTTGCTATACATTACAAACCTGTGGCTTTATAATCAAAGTATGGGTCTCAAATTATGGGTCCACTTTTCTATCATCAAAACTGATCAAATGTGATCTGCTTTGGCTTCTGTTAATTCTTTCAGAGACTACTTGAATAAAAAGAGGCAGGAATGTTGTAATTGACAGGCAAAGTCTGGTCTTGGCAGAGCTCAGAGGAGTCAATGGGAGACTGGGAGGACATTACATTGGTACTATGAGTGATAGGCTGGAGTGGTCTGTACTTATTTGAGAGACCAATGGGCAGTGATGACACTAAGCTGAAAGTAATAGACAGGGGCAGACACTAGGTGGGCAATGGAAGAAGTGAGAGACAGTGACACTGGGGCTGTTAGTGACAAGCAAGAGTTGATCCTGCCCCATTGAAGAGCCATTGAGCAACCCAGAAGTCAGTGAAGATGGTGACGCTAGAGCTATGACTGGCTAGGGTGGGCTTTGTCACACCGAAAAGCCAATAGGAGGCCTCAAGACTGGAAATGCTGGTGCTGTGAGTGACAGGTTAGGGTTGTCCCTACCAGCACTGAAGAGCCACTGGTAGGTCTGGAGGGTGGCAGTGCTGGGGCATTGAGGGTCAGATGGAGTGGGCCCTGCCAGCACTGAAGAACTAATGGAAATTCCAGAGGATGTGGATATAAGGACTGTGCGTGATAGGCAGAAGCAGGTCCTGCCCCATTGAAGGTGCAACAGAAGGCTGGGAGTGTGGGGTGTGACACTGGGGCTAAAGGCCAATAAGAAGCATGGAGAGTGGTAATGAGGAGTCTGAATGACAGGCCACGTTGAGATTTGCCAGTACTGACAGCTCAATGGAAATAGTAATACCAGGGCTGTGAGTGACAGGCTAGGGGCAGGCCCTGCCTCCAGTGATGGACCAATGTGAAACCTAGATGACAGTGACTCTTGGGTTGTGAGTTACAGGCAGGGGCAGGCCCTGTCAACATGAAAGCCTAATGTTAGGCAGCAACTCTAGGCTGTAAGTAACAGGATGGAAGCATTGGAGGGCCAATAGGAGGGCTGTGGAGTGGTGACAGATGGACTGTAAGTGACAAGTATTGAAGAACTGTCATCACTGTCCCTTTGCCTTGACTGTGAACCTAGACTTCTGTAAACTATTCCACCAACATCTGTTTTGTGTTCCTGACCTCAAACCTGAGACTCTCTATTTTACCTCAGTTAGTCCCATCATCAACACCCTTCTGTTCTAACCTTGAACCTGTCTCTGTTAACTATTGTGCCATTAATAACTTTCTGATTTGATACCAATTCCAGTCCATTATGAGCTATTCCATCATAAAAGCTCCTCTGGGTCAGGCACAGTGGCTCACACCTGTAATCCCAGCACTATGAGAGGCTGAGGCAAGAGGATTGCTTGAGGTCCAGTATTTGAGACCAGCCTAAGCAACACAGTAAGACCTCATCTCTATTTTTTTTTTTGAGTTGGAGTCTCACTCTGTTGCCCAGACTGGAGCGCAGTGGCTGCTCCCAGCCACCGCAGACTCGACCTGCTGGGCTCCGGCGATCCTTCTGCCTCAGCCTTCCAAAGTGGCTGGAACTACAGACGTGCGCTACCACACCTGGCTAATTTTTGATTTATTGTAGAGATGAGGTCTCGCCAAGTTGCCCAGGCGGGTCTCGAGCCCGCGGGCTCAGGCAATCCATTCACTTCAGCCTCCCAAAGGCGTGGGATTACAGGCTGAGGCACCGAGCCCGGCTCATCTCTATTTTTAAAAAATCAAAAATTAACCAGGCATGGTGACACAACTGTAGTCTCAGCTATTCAGGATGCTGAGGAGGGAGGCTTGCACCCAGGAGTTCGAGGCTGTGGTGAACCATGAAGCTAGGGGACAGAGTGAGATACTGTCTAAAAAAAAAACTCCTCTGGTATAAATCTTGAATCTAGATCCTTTCTAACAGTCCCACTGCTATGGTTTGAATGTGTCCCCTGCAAAACGCAGGTGTTGAAACATGATGGTCAGTGTGATAGTATTAAGAGGCAGGGACTGTTATGGTTTGAATGTCCCCTCCAAAACTCATGTTGAAATTTAGTTGCCATTGTGATGGTATTAAGAGGAGGAACTAGCTGGGCTCGGTGGCTCAGCCTGTAATCCTGCACCTTGGGAGGCTGAGATGAGTGGATTGCCTGAGCCCGCGGGTTCCAGACCCGC
>NW_006994758.1:90255-111665 GCF_000164805.1 Carlito syrichta
AGGCTGCGGTGCCCGGGAGTGGCCACTGCACTACAGTCTGGGCGACAGAGTGAGACTCCAACTCAAAAAAAAAAAAAAGAGGAAGAACGCTTTTTTTTGCCAATTTGTTAAAAACTTTTATTTTCTTCAATGCAAAAATATGATATCTTGCCAAGAACACTTAGCTTATATAGATTTTCACACATAATCTCCATATATCTTTTGATATTTATTGAGTGTTTTCTCTGTGGCAGGCAAAATTTTAGTTGTTTGCTAACCAACGATAAATTTATAATATTTGAGTGCTCATTTCACCCAATTTCTCAGCAACTTTTGACACACTAATCACTGATCACTCCCTCCTTGAAAAGCAGTTCTCAGTTGTTTCTGGGAAACCATGCTTCTTGGTTCTCCACCTACCTCCCTGACTATGCTGTCTGTCTCCTTTCTCTCCCCTTCTCTCTGACTGCTATACATTCCTGGAGTGGACTTGGCTCAGGTTGCCATTGTCTTCTCTTTAAAGAGGTGGAAAATTCGAGAGATGATTAGGTCACGAGGGCTTTGCCCTCATGAATTGATTAATGCCATTATCCTGAGAGTAGGTTAGTTATTGCAGGCATTCACCCCCTTTCTCTCTCTCTCTCTCTCTCTCTCTGTCTCATATACATGCTTTTTTGTCATGTGATACCTTCCACCATGTTATGATGCAGCAATAAGGCCCTCACAAGATGTGGTCTTGAACCACATGGTCTTGGACTTCTCAATCTTCAGAACCATAAGCCAAATAAATCCCTTTTCTTTATAAATTACCCAGTCTATGGTGTTCTGTTATAGTGGCAGAAAACAGACTAAGACAGAGTCTTTAAGAGGTGACTAAGCTATGAGGGCTTCTCCCTTGTGGATGAGATTAAAGCTCTTATAAAAGAAGTTTCATGTAGTATTCAACCATTTTTGCCCTTCTGGCCCTTCCACCACGTGAAGACAAAGCATTCCTCCCCTCTGGAGGATGCAGCAACAGACAACCACCATCCATGCACCTCTGCTCTAACCTCATATGTGGTCCTGTGCTAACTAGCCCAACATCAAGTTCACTTTGGTCTGGATACTAAATCCCATTGGTCAAACAATTCTTCCATCATGAGAGTCCCCTACACTGACCTCCAACCTAGGTCTCTACTAGCTCTCCCACTATTAATTTCCTTCATTTTTAGATCTTGTCCTTGATTCTATTAACTCGTCCCCTATCAATTATCCTCTGTTGTATATGAAAACTAATGACTCCATTAATTCTACCAATATCTTTGACACTCCAGACTATTCTCAAAGTCAGCCTCTCTAAATGATTCCACCTAGAGACCTTAAAACCAACTCCATTAACTCTTCAGCAATTAATACAATTCAAAAAATCAATACCCTTGGGTCTAGGCTTTAAATCCTGAGACTCTGTCAATTATTCCCTCAACAATGACTCTCTGCTCTGAAATTGAGAAAGGCCTCTATCAGCTTCTCCACTGTGATTATTCATCAGCTGTGAACTTGAAGCCACTGGAAACTACCACCATTAATGTCCTCGAATCTGACTTTGAAAGTGTACCTCTATTGACTATTTCTCCATCAGTATCCCTCTGCTACCACTGCAAACCTAGAGCCTGTGTTTTCTCTTCCAACGTGAATGCCCTTTTGCACTTGTCTGTATTTGTCAACTCTTCCACCATTAACATCTTTGTAGTCTTGCCTCAATCCCAAGTCTCTATCGATTCCTCCACCACAAATTACCTTCTGATAGATCTCAAATCTCAGGCCTCTGGTTTGCCTTCTTCTATCAGTTTTCTTCCGGTCTGACTGTAAACCTGGACCTGTTCATTCTTTCAACATCAGTGTCCATTGGTCTAGATCTAAAATCATGAACCTCTCTTACAAATTCCTCTATCAATGTTCTTCTCAAACCAGAGCCCAAATTAATGCTTTTACCTTCAAATTATCTCCAGACTGATACTGAATCTGGATACCTATTACCTCTTCTACCATCAACGCTCCTCTGCTCTGATCTAGAACCCATGTGTCTGTTAACTATTCTTCCATTAATGCTCTTCTATTCTGACCGTGAATTATCTGGACCATTGTTAAACATTCTAATATCCAGCCTCTCGGGTCTGAACTTGACCTCAGGCCTCTGTTTAATATTACACCAGCAAAGCTGCTCTTGGCTGACATTTAGCTTGAGCCTCTTAAAATTATCCTGTCATCAATTACCCAAACTATTCCAGACCTTGAACCTGTGCCTCTATTCATGCTTATATAATCAGTGTCCCTCAGTTTGAACTGGAACCTATGTCTCTGTTAACTTTGCCAACATCAAAGCCTCTCTGGCCTGTCCTTAAGCATGGGCCCCTTCTTCTATCAATGGCTCTTTGTTCTGACTTGGAACCTGGGCCCTTTTTCACTGTTCATTCATTAATAACTCCCTAGTTTGACCTGAAACCCAGGACCCTGTTAAGTATTCCATTATTACTGCCCCTTTGCTATAACCTCAACCTAGGCCTCTGTTAACTCTCCCACTACCAATGTCCCCTGGTCTGATCTCAAACCCAGTCTTCTTCAATTATTCCACCACCATTACTACTGTGGTCCAGGCCTCTGTTATTCATTCCATCAATAATTTTCCTTTATGGATTCAAACAGTTGTCTTTATTAACTCTTCAACCAACAATGACCCTCTGGTGTTAACTTGAAACTGGACCTATTTTTATCACTCTACTCTGATTTCCTTGTCTGTTTTCTTTTAAGTTTTTAGTTTGCCTTATTTTTAAATTTTACCCAAGCTTTATTGAGGCAAAATTGACAAAGTTATATAAATCTAAATTATACAACCTGATTTGTATATATATAGAAACGATGACCACAATCAAGTTAGTTAACACATATATCACCTCACCTAGTTACCATTTGTTTTATTTTGTTTTGTGGTAAGAATATTTAAGATCTACCCTCTTAGTAAAATTTCAAGTATACAATACAGTGTGGTTAAAAAAAGTCATTGGAAGTTATTTATATTATAACTGAAGGTTTGTGTCCTTTGACCAACATCTCCCCATTTCCCCCACCCCCCAGCCCCTGGAAGCCACCATTCTATTCTCTGTTTCTATAAATTCAACCAGCCTGGTCTTTATTAACTCTTTTATTACTGATGCCCATCTGACCTACATTTTGAATCTTTCTGCAAACAGTTCCATCATCAATGGTTCTCTAATCTAAATGCCAAGTCCTAGACCTCTGCTAATACTTTCCCCATTATGTCCCTCTGCTCTCACTGCAAACACAGGCAAACTCTTAACTCTTCCACTACCAGTGCCTCTTAAGTCTAAATCTCAAAGCCTGGGTGCCTGCGATCTCTTCCACCATCAATGTCCCTCTGCTTTTGTTGTGAACTCAGGTATCTGTTAATCGTTCCAACATTAATGCCTTCCCAGACAAACCTAAAGTTTGGATATCTGCTAACTTTTTCACCATTTATGCTGCTATGGCCCAATCTCAGTTCTGGGCCTCTGCTATTTAATCCATCTGCAGCTCTTACCTTTAATCATCTGGGGAGCTCCCTAGCACTGGGGTTTGTCCTCTCACTTGCTGCTTTTGGCATTCTGAGACTACTATGTGAGTAAGCCCAAGCTAGCTTGTTGGAAACAATGTGGGTCAAACGACAGTCAAAACCACCTGCCAGACAGGAATAAAGCCATCCTAAATCATCCATTTAGTCACCATCTGACTGTACCCTTATGAAAGACCCCCGATGATACCAGCAAGGCAGCTTCTTTTTGCATCACATTTGCTGATGCCCCACTAGCCAAAGCAAATCGCTTGGCCAAGCCCAGAATCAATATTGCAGGGGACTACACAAGAGCAGGGATATTGGTAAAAAGTGACTCATTGGAAGGCATGATTCATTGGGTGGCATTAATATCACAATCTGCTACAATTCCACTTTTAAATTTTTATTTTAAAGATGTCGGGTACAGTTCAGGGTTAGGTATACAAATGGTCATTGTACAGGTAAAGTTTGGGCATCACTTTGGTCCCCACTTCACCTGATTTGAGATCAGGTACTCTTATTGATGAAGTATGTCCCCTCTCCCCTGGCAGTTTTCCACTACTGTCAATCCCTTTCTTACAGTATTATAATAATTGTTTGGGGTCCATTTATGAGTGAGAATATGTGGTACTCAGTTCTTTGTTTCTATGACAGATCACTGAGTATTATAGACTCTAAGTCCAAGTTGCTGTGAAGCTCATAATTTTATCCTTCTTTATGGCTGTGTAATATCCCATCATGTATATGTACCACATTTTTTTATCCAGTCCACTTTTGATAGGCAGCACAGTTGGTTCCATGTTTTTACTATTGTGAATAATGCTGCAATAAACATGCGTGTGCGGGTATCTTTTTCACAGAGTGATTTGAGTTCCTCCAAGTATATTCCCAGAATGGGGATTGCTGGGTCATATGGAAGGTCAATTTTTAGATCTTTTGGGAATCGCCACACTGTTTTCCACAGAGGTTGTACTAGTTTACACTCCCACTAACCGTGTAGAAGTGTTCCTTTTCTCTGCATCCTTTCCAGCATGTTGTTTTTTGAGTTATTGATGATGGCCGTCCTGACTGGAGTTAGGTGGTATCTGTATAGTTTTTATTTGTGTTTCTTTGATGATTAGTGATGCTAAGCATTTTTTTCATGTAGGTGTTGGCTGCTTGTATGTCTTCTTTTGAGAAGAGTCTATTCATATATTTTGCCCACTTTTTAACAGGGCTTGCCACAACTCTTAATGATTCCATCATGGACCTTCTAATTCAAGCCTTTGTTAACTTTTCTATCATTAATGGCCTATGGTTCTTAAATCAAACTTGTGGCTTTATTAATTCTTCTAACATCAATAAATATCTATTTGATCTGACCTCAAATCAAGGTTTATATTATATATTCGACCATCATTTTTCCTCTGGTCTAATTTGGAACCTCTGATAACTATTCCACCATCAATGTCCCCCTAGTCGCATCTTGAACCTGGGTTTCTTTCAACTCTTCCACCATCATAGACTTTCTGCTTTCACCTTAAATCCAAAACTCTTTTAATTATTTTAGCAAAAGGGCTCTTATTTGTAAATGTCAAGCCTAGCCCTCTGTTAGTTCTTCCACCATTTGTATCCCTGTACTGCTGATATTGACCATAGGCCTTTGTTAACTATTTCATTATTAATGGTCCTATAAGTATAACCTGTGCATTTATTATTTATTTCCTACATCAGTGACCCTCTGGGCTGACCTTGAACTCATCCTAAATAAAAAATTCACCATTGATGCCCCTTAGTTCGAGAATCTTAAACTAGGTTTCCATTAATTCTTCAACAATCTATAACACTCTTATCTAGATATCTAGGCCTCTGTTAACTCTTCTGCCACCAGTGTTCCTCTGCATTAGATCTCAAAATTGAACCACTTTGGGGGTAATTATTCTCCTGCAATCCCCCTGTGCTACACGTTAAAATAAAATTTTGTCCAAAAAGAATGAAACCACTGCTAACCTCCCCACCTCCAATGGCCCCCTAGTCTAGGACTCAATTTCTCCTGTCTATTAACTGTTCTACCATCAATGTCTTTTGGCTCTGATCTGGAACCTGGGCCTCTTTTAACTATTTCATCATCAACGTTCCTTTCTCTTGTATCTAGAATCCAAGTTTCAAATAAGTCACTCACCACCAATGCCTCTCTAGTCTCACCTTGAATTTGGGCCTTTGTTAAATATCACATCCATGTCTTTCAGGTCTGAACTAGAACTCAAACCCTTATTTACTGTTGCACCAACATAGCACCTTCTGGTCTTACCTTGAACTTGAATCTCCTAAAACTATTCCACTATCAATGTTCCCCTAATATAGGCCTCAATCCTGTGGCCACATGTGGCATTTGGTTGCCATGTCTCATGAATATCTTAATCATCTGTAGCATTGCTTTTAAAGATCCCCTAGCTTCCATGCTTTGAAGGTACCATAATTTTTTCCCTAATTCCCTGTGGTTGAAATTTGAATTATTCCCAATTTCTTGATGTTAAAAACAAAGCTGTGATGAAGATTTATAAACTTAAAGCTCTGTGAGCCTTCATGATTATTGCTTTAGGATGAAGTTCTAGAAACAGATATAAAATTGCTGGGTCACAGGAGGTCAACAAGATGTTTATGTGAAGAGGCAACATTTTTATACATTCCAATATAAAGATACTTGCCACCCTGGTCTCTGAAACTCCTTTCTAAACAGGAGTAGAAAATAATACAATCCCTAGTGAGCTATTTGTTTATTCCCGTGCAGTCAAGAGTTAACTCCATAGACCTGGGCTTCCCAAACCCTGCCCATTCCAAATGCCTTTAGACCTGATCTTTGACCAACTCTTGGGAAATAGATAACCTCTGAACCCTTGGACTATCTTGCCTAATAAGAGTGTTTTTGTATACTTGAGACCCTGGAACACACCAAACAGTTTATGCTAACAATCTGATTTACGGTAAATGCCTGTTTTGTTTCTGTGTTTTTAACATCTGGCACTTTAGGTCACACTACATTTTCTTAATCTCTGGTTGGAGGCTAGATAGCTAAAGTCAGTCACATAGACATTTCATGACTACATGGACACCAAGGCTGAGATGAGCTTCCCTGGTTGGCAATACTTTATATGTGTTGTCATACATCATTGTTGGGAAATCCGGTGCTGTCTGTGCAACTCCGCTGGGAATTGAATAACTGGAAGCTTGCCCCTGGTTTCTCCTGGAATCTGACCTTTGCACCTTTCTCCTTTGCTGATTTTAATCTGTTTCCTTTTACTGTAATATACCATAACCATGAGTACAACCAATTTTCTGAGTTCTGTGAGTCCTTCTAGTGACTCGTCAAACCTGAGAGTGGTCTTAGAGACACCGTAGTTGACATCAGAAGTGGTATTAACTGGAATGACCCTGACTCACTGAAATATAGCAAAGGTATTGTTTGAGAAAAAGAAGGATAAAGGGCAGGAGTTGATGAACCTTTGATGCCTGAATGGCTACTAAGTCACTCATGGTATGAAACAGCAGCTGCACTGCTTGAACAGAGTAGAAATATTTAAATAGTTATTAGGAAATGTGATTAATAAGGTAGACATTGATGGAGCTCAAACCAAGGTGTTAATGCAGAATTACTAGAGATTTGGTGGCCAAATGAGACTACCTGCTAGTCCCCCACACTGAAGAGCCCTAAACAAATCTGCTCTAATCTCCCTAGTTTAGAGAAATACTAAAAACCAGAAGGCAAAAGTAACAATGGAAAAACTAACCTCAGGTTTCTGGGAGCAACGGTTTGGCAAATTAATCAGACCCAAGATCAATGAAGGGGTCAGAGTCTCTTGGCCTGACCCCTGCCTGAGAATCCAAGGCTGTATGCACATGTGTGGTCAAAACAACCAGAATGGAGAAGAAACTTCCCGGGACTCCTTGACATAGGAGCCCAATGCAGTTATTCCAAAATCTGTTGGTGAAGTTTTATTAGGAGCTACAGCTAGACTGGGAGGATGTGGGGATGCAATGGTTGATGGGATTAAGATGAAAATTTGAGTGAAAGGGAAATGTATAAATGGACTTTATGTGAAGTGGTTGCATCTCTCTTACCTGAATATATTATTCAGAATGAATATTATTTCTGATCGATACAGAAGATACTGTAGCAATTTGGACCACTGAGTTACATTTCTTTGAACCAAAGAGCACACTTCAGCCAGGGGCGGTGGCTCACACCTGGAATCCCAGCACTTTGGCAGGCCAAGGTGCAAGGATTGCTTGAGCCCAGGAGTTCGAGACCAGCCTAGACAACATAAAGAGACCTCATCTCTAAAAAAAAAAAAAAATCAAAAAATTAGCCAGGCATGGTGGTGCGGGCCTGCTCGGGATGCTGAGACAGGAGGATCACTTGAGCCCACAAGTTTGAGGCTGCAGTGAGTCATGATTGTGCCACTGCACTCCAGCCTGTGCAACAGAGTGAGACCCTGATTTAAAAAAAAAATCACTTCATAGCCTATAGTGTCCAACAATGGGTAAAGAGATATCATATCAAATGGAGGCCTCATGTTGCCTATCATCTTCAGAGTATTGGTTTGATAGAGAATTGGAATGGGAAATTGTCTAAAATGGGGGAGAAAGAGGAATGAAGACCTGACTTGCAACCCTTCGTGAATGTATGCTCACATTTAACATGATGGAGGGGAAAGGGGAGTTCCCACGAGATAGATCCCTCTACTTGTCTGAGGAAGAGGGAGTAGGGAGATTGCTGGCATGACCATACAGTTTTCCCCCACATCACCTCAACTTTCTTCTTTTCTAACTGTCTTAGTCTATTTTGTGCTGCTCTGACAAAATACCTGATACCGAGTAATTTGCAAATAACAAAGATTTATTTCTTAGAGTTCTGGAGACTGGGAAGTCCAAAGTCAAGGGGCCAGCACCTAGTGAGGGCCTTCTTGTTACATCATCCCAGTGGGAAGAAGAGCAAGAGAGAGTGCACACATGCATGAGGGAGCAAGAGGTTGACGACAGCATCAAGTCCTTTTATGATCAGCATGAATACATTCATGAAGGTGGAGCTTCATGACCCAAAAACCTCCCATGTGGCCACACCTCCCAACACTATTTCATTGGGGATTAAGTTTCCAGCACATGTTTTTTGGGGGACACATTAGGACCATAGTGCTCCTTGACGCAATGGTTCTGAGACTAGGACTACAACTGCAGGTGTCAGATGCAACAAAGAGTATTCCTAACTGAGAAACTAATTCTGTACCTTTAAACCCTTATGCTGACCAGGCTCGGTGGTTCAGTCTGTAATCCCAGCACTTTGGGAGGCCAAGGTGAGTGGATTGCCTGAGCCCGCCGGTTGGAGACCAGCCAGGGCAACCTGGCGAGACCTCGTCTCTACAATAAATAATGATTAAAAAAATTAGCTGAGTATGGTAATGCACGCCTATAGTTCCGGCTACTTGGAAGGCTGAGGTGGAAGCATCACTGGAGCCCAGCAGGTCGACGCTGCAGTGGCCATGAGTGTGCCACGGCACTCCTGCCTGGGCGAAGGAGTGAGACTCCAACTCAAAAATAAAATAAAATAACCTTTATGCTAGGATTTCTGAGGACCAGAAAGGCCGGATTATGCTTTCACCTGTTATATAAATGAGCCAAAGATGGCCTCTGAATTGCCCCCCAAGTTGCTTATTTCTTCACTACAAGCTGAGACCCCTTAGCTCAAAAGCCTGCTGGCTAGCCAGGCACAGTAGCTCACGCCTGTAATCCCAGCACTTTGGGAGACCTAGGCGAGAGGATTGCTTGAGCTCAGGAGTTCAAGACTAGCCTGGGCAATATAGCGAGACCTTGTCTCTACAAAACATCAAAAAAACACTTAGCCAGGCATGGAGGTGTGCATCTGAAGCCCTAGCTACTCGGGAGGCTAGCAGGAGGATTGCTTGAGCCCAAGAACTTGAGGCTGTGATGAGCCATTTCCCAGGCCACTGTTGTCCAGCCTGGGAAACAGAGTGAGACCTTAGAGAGAGAAAGAGAGAGAGAGGGAGAGACAGAGAGAGAGAGAGAGAGAGACAGACAGACAGACAGACAGACACACCGTCTACTGGCATCAAGCACATTTGTATATATCCAATTATTTTATAAATAGCTCAAGCAAGCAGATTTTTTATCCATTTAGAGTCTGCCTGCTTTGCACACCCTACAAAAGATGAATCTATATCTTTTCACAATAGATGAGGTAAGCCCCAAGTCATAAAATATCCCAAGCTGCTGCTGCCCTTCAGAGCTCTCTGACCTAGGGACTCTGCACTGTGCTGCAGAGTGGTATCACCTAGACATATAACCACCCCCTCGATCGCCCAGTAGTTTCCTTGCCCTCACTCGTTCTGAATAGCTGATCTGTGGCCTTAACCTCTGTACAGACTCCTGTTGTGAGAGACTTCCCCTGCACGCAAACCTGGCAAAAGCACCACCCAATAATACTCATTGTACCACTGCCACCTTGTGGTCATGTATTTTTCCTTCCTTGGCCTCCAAATTGCTCAAACTCGCTATAAGTGGCAAAGAGGACAAGAAGGGGATTTCTGGAAATGACTATGAAATAGATAGGGCACCACTCAGTAGGACAAGCAATAAGCAAAATAATCCTGGATGGCCTTAAGTGATTGGACTCAAATTTGCGAGTGCCACTGCATCCTTTTTGCATGGTATCGCTCTGTGCTGTGCTACACACTCTAAATCTGCAATCTTCCCTGTGTCTCACCAGACTGGCCAAGCAGTAACACCAGGATTTGAATGAATCCACCTCATTAGAACTGACTTTGGGATTACAGGTGACGAGCTGCCCAGGAAAGGAGTTCAGCTGCCTACGACACTGTAAGAAAAGGGAGGAGTGCAGCCTCTGGTCGGAGGATGGCTACACTGACCCCATGACCAGCTACGGCAGGAGGAGCTCCCTGTGGCCAGGCCAGTGATTTGGGGCACACTGACACAAGAGGGCATCCTTATTGCAGGGGATAGCTTAGCAGGTAAATGAGCTGATAAGGCAGAGACATCAGGCTGAGGTCAGTCCCCTATGCACAGCTAGGGGAGATGCCTTTACAAGCAGTTAGCATGCCACACTTGTTGGGACATTCACAGGATTCTGTTGTGGATGTCATCATTCTAGACCCTTTTCAGAAGGATATTGAGATCCCAGACCTTGGACCGAGCCAGCTAAAGTGTTACTTAAAGTGACCAAATTCTAAAACATTTCTATCCAGGTCCTTCCCGAGCCTCCAAAAGAGGTGACTGTTCTACTGAATTCAAACCAGGAGAGCCCTGTTGGTCTTTCTCCTCACTGCTTCATGCCAGGACCCATCCCAGAGAGGAGGTGGGAGCCCAACCTACCCTAGACTAGACAGATGGGAGGACCCTGGAAAAGAGCACTGGTGCCCCCTAGAGGAACAGACCACACAATACCACCACGAGAGAGGTGAGGACGCAACCCTCTCCTTTACTGTGAACAATTGCAATGTCAAAAAGACAAAAGAGACAAGAGAGAAGGGTCAAGAGGGAGAGGCCAATTCTCATTTGGAGGAGGAGACGTGTCATCTCACACCAGGTACTGTCTCTCCAAAAGGACCTAGTCCAGGAAGCAAATGTAAAAGGAGCTGCCTGGCTACAGGGGATAGACCTGACAGTATGTAGCAAATGCCACCTCACAGGGGCTGATGGAGAACACTTTGCTGCCATAGCCCAGGATGGAAAGGGGCGTCCCTGCTCAAGGGTTCCACACAGTCAGTGCAGAGGATAGGAATGACACTCCCATCCCACTTTGGACTGCAGTCCACGTGTACCTCACTGATGTGGATGTTCATGGCCTGGAGAGCTGCCCACCCAACACCAGGCATCATAACCTCCTGGGCAGACTCTCCATGGAAAACCTTAGCTGAGACCAAAGATTTCCTTCATCAGCTGGTGGTGTTTGAGTGGGATTACAGGTAATAGATGGCATGGGACATGAAGACTCTGCAAGTCTGAGGAGACTGAATTGAGTCCTGAGGCCACAGTTGTTCCTCAGGGGCTCCTGATAGGTATAAGTTCTATTTACTGTCAGTGACAACCTGTCCTCAAACCATCTGAGAGGCCTGAAATTAATAGAAATGTGTGAAAGACAAACTCACAGTCAACTGTTGTCTAGAATTCTACAAACTACCCTTCCTGGTCTAAAGCACAGTGAACATCAGCAGTGAGGCTGCCCCATTCCTAGTCCAAATAAACCACCTACAGCCCGGCCTCCACTTAAGCATGAACCCTGAGATGAAGAAAAGAGATTATTGGGGTTCTCCAGAGAAACAGAACCAATGGAAGATCATATATATATAAGCTCACATGGATACAGAGGCTCACAGACCCAGGATCTGTTGCTCACAAGCTAGAGACCCAGGAAAGTTGATGGTAGAGTTCTAGTGTGATGCCCAGCAGGCTCAAGATTGAGGAAGAGCTGCTGTTTTAGTTCCTGTTCCAAGGCAGGAAAAAGCCAATGTCCCAGCCCCAGTTTCCTCTTACTCACAGGAGGATCAGCTGTGTTGTCTTATTCAGGCCTTCAAATGATTGAATGGGGCTCACCCCATCGGGGAAGGCAGTTGACTTTTCTGTCTTCAAGGGCAAATGTTAATCTCATCTAGAAATATCCTCACAGACACACCCAGAACAAAGTTTTACCAAATATCTGGGCACCCTGTGGCCCAGTCAAGTTGACATATACAATTAACCATCACAGGGTATATGGAGCCCTAAGGGACACAAGGATCCCAAATCGGATGTTCTCTGATGAATTGGTAGAACAATACCTACTAGACCTCCTGGATCACACCCATGGCAGCCTCCTCTTCAGAGGCAGCTTTACCTTCAGCACCTGCCCCTGATCTCTACCAATGACGGGGACAAGCTTGCACACAGGGGCCCAGTAGTCAGGGATGCAGGCCCTTCCAGCAAATAATCTCCCTTTTACCACATTAACTGTGGTTTGGGTCCCAAAATTAAACAACACGGACTGACTCTGTCAGCCACAAGTGCTCAAATCTCTCTCATCTCAGGAGGCATTTGTGCACTAAAAGGAGGGGACCAGGAGGTGATGATCCTAGGAGGAGAGTCACTGAAGGGGATAATTACCCACTTCATAATTAAAATTGGCCCAGTTTTGCTAAAAGATGTTTTGTCCTGGTTGTTGCCCCCAAACTGTCCCTTTTCGCATCACTAGAATGGGCCCTCTCAGTCAGCAGGTCACCTCATGGAACAAGCCTAAAGCTCTTGCCCCATTTGTGGATGCTGCCCCGTGGGAACCTGCTAACCCTTTCCTGCCTGTGTGAAATCCATTGCCACAGTAGCAGCTGAGGCACAGACTGTCCTGCTGACATCGTTAAAGAAGGAGTCCCAATTCCCACTATCTCACCTTTCAGTTCCCCAGTATGAGCTGTGCTTAAAGTCCCTGCTAACAAGAGAGGCCACCTCCAGACCGTGGAGAGTTTGACAAGGCCGTTTCCTTGCATAGAGCACTGCTGCCAGATGCTTCAGCCTTCATGAACGACATTCAATACAACCTGGCTACGTTGTTTGCAGTTCTGGGTGTAGTTGACACATTCTATTCAGTGAACACTTCACAAGAGCATCACCACAACTGCCTTCCCCTGCAAGGGCCAGCAGTCCACCTTCTCCCAGTTACCTCTGGGGCCTTTCAGTAGCCCCATGATTGCCCATGGACTTTGTCCACAGGACATAGATGCCTGCCCTGCACCCTGCCAGAGCTCAGTTTTGGCATCATATTGGTGATATCCTCCTCACTGGGCCTGTCCAAGATTATTTCCCACAGGCCATCACAACCGTGAGTAAACACCTCACTGGGAGGGGCTGGGCAACTGTCCCCCATAAGGCATGAAGCCCTCCCGGCATGTTGAATTGGGGGCACATTCAGAACTCAGAAAGGCAAGCTTTTCCCAGTCCTGTCAGAGACAAGCTCCCAGAGCTGAACCTTCCACATTGGTAAGGAGAGCCAATGTGTGGTAGGGTGTTTGGTTTCTGACGCCAACACATTCCAAACTTCCAGTACCTGCTGGACTGTATCTATAGAGTCTCCTGCAAGTCTCCCACTTTTCAGTGAGGACTTGAGCAACAAATAATGGGTAACAACTAGACAAACTAAAGGAGGTTGTTACTTCAGCTCTCCCACATTCCCCAAGGCAGGACTTACAATGAGACATTTCTGCCACCCCAGACTTGCTTCCTGGAGCTGCTTGACTGAATGGACAGGGAAAAATCTACCCCCAGGCTTTTGCTGTAACCAGCTCCCAGGCTAAGCCCAAAGGTATCTGCCACTAGAGAGGCCCTTGGCAGCATCCTGGGTCCTTCTCACAAATGAAGCTCTTCCTGGGACAGAGCCAATACCCTACACACCAAGATTCCTATTATGCCCTGGGCGGGATTCTCCCCTAGAACTGGATCAGCAACAGAAGCCCCATTCATACAATAGAAATGATATCTGCAGGCTCTGGCTGAATCCAGCCCCATGGGAGCATCACAACACCACGAAGAAACAGCCACAGGCCCTGCCAGTGAGGCTAACTTGCCACAACCTCCAGAAATACCTCCACCCTTGCTCAGTGGGGACCAGAGAAAGGAAGGCCAGCACTCTCAAAACAAAAACAGCAATGCTCTTTCTTACCGTTGGAGTGAACATGGGGAATAAGGGAGCCAGACAACGGACAGATGCAGCCTGTCACCCCTCTTCCAACACGCCAACATCCATACGGAGACAGGACAAAGTGCCAAGGAGCTGAGCTTCATGCAGTCCTCCTAGCAATAGAGTCTGCCCTTAACAAATGTTTTCCCAAGGTATTTTACTGGCTCCCAGTCAGAGGCTAATAGGCTAACGACTTAGTTGGGGATTTGGCAAAATCAAGGCTGAAAATTCAAGGTTGAGACATTTAGGGTACAGAGATGTGGGGAAATCTTACCAAACTGGCCCCTGCTCTGCCCATCCTGGTGCTCCACACCTCCGCTCAAATCAAACAGACACAAAGAAAGCATGATACAAGACCAAAGATGAGCTAACCAAGCCACCAATGCAGATAGAGCTTTGAAGGAGGGTCAGTCCCCAGACCTTTAAGATGAGCCGCTTGACCCTTTCTACCAGTGGGCGCATGAGAGATGGGACAGATGGCATCATGGGGTTATGAAAATGAATTGTCCATAGAGATGTTGACCCAGCAGAGAGACATTTAAACAAAGTCATTAGGGACCATACCAGGTATCAGAAATCCAGACACTGGGGTTACCAAGTAGGAGGAAAACCATAGAGAGGAGAAAGGCCACATCAGATCTGGCAAATCAGTCCCACTGGACCTTTCCCTGCAGCTGCAGGACCCATTAAATATACCATAACAATGGTGGACACCTACAGGGGCATCTACTGGCTCACCCATGCAAGGCACCAATCTCCACTAATGTTACTGACGGGCTAACACAACTGCTTACACATCATTTGAATGTGCCGCAAGATAGGCAATTAGATCAAGGTTGCTACATCACCACAAAGCAAATGCAGCAATGGACATTACAAAATAATTTTGCTTGAGTCTTCCACTGACTCTGTCATCCTACAGTAGCAGGTATCACAGAAAGATATAATAGACTTTTATGTTTTTGGTTTTTTGTTTTTTTAAAAAAGCAAGAGCGATTGAGAGAACCTGTAGGAAAATGGTTTCCCAAGTAGTCAAAAACACTGCCCATATTCTTGATTACATTAATTTACACACATATAGTATAACTATACTATGTTGAAATTCACAACAAACAAGACCACCAACAGAGATGCTGCAACCTCTGCTGGTATACACACCCAGACAGGACACAACCCAATTGCCAGCATTCATGAACATGGGAGCCCTGACTTTGCTATCTACAGTAAATGAACATCTCCTGGTACTTTCACCTTTACCTTCTCCCTCATAGAGAATCCATAACTGAGCCACTTCCCTTTCAATCCTGATAAGGGCTTGACATGGACCACCAACTCTGGGACTGTCCCCAATCGGAGTCGATGCACCATTCAACACAAGCCAAGCAAACCACCCACCACTGTTTGCAGCAAGAGGTGTCCTTATCCACCACCTGTATACTTGACTCTACTAAAGCCACTGTGAAACAAATATGGACTTGCTCCTGACACCCGAGAGGTGGAACTAATCACCCCTAGACTGTAACACCATTTGGGTGACACCCAAGGGACAATCCGATCCCCTACTCCTGGCCACTTTAACCCCTTCTCTGTTACTGTGCCCTTTTCTTACCTGAGAAGCTCCTGCCCTTACCAGTGTCAACCACACACCCACTACCCTGGTAATCTACACCCTTCTGCTGACAAGGTATGTCACCATGTCCCATGCACATCACAGGGAGACACACAACACTGGGTAGACTGGGAACAATGGGAACCACACTGTTGGCTATTTGCATTGGTCATTTCTACTAACACAAGCAGACATCAACACGAAGGCTAACCTTCTTCTTCCTATCTCTGCTACCACTATCAGCACCCATTTCAGCCAAGCCAGACTCTAAGATACTGCTTATGATTCATGGGTGCCTTCTAAATCCTGTGGACCAACTTTTACTTGAAATTTGACAAAAACATTATTAATAGTGCCATCAAACAGAGCAACGGGCTACACCCATGGAATCTCATTTAAGGCATGCCCAGAAATAATAGACACCCAATATTACAGCCAGAACACTTGTGATTGGTGTAATCGAGTTTAAAATGCTGTAATCCGGTTGGGCGTGGCAGCTCATGCCTGCAATCCCAGCACTTTGGGAGGCAGAAGTGAGAGGATTTCCTCAGCTCAGGAATTCAAGACCAACTTGGCTAGTCCTTGTCTCTACAATAAATCGAAAAATTAGCTGGGCATGGTGGCGTGTGCCTATAGTTCCAGTTACTTGGAAGGCTGAAGCAAAAGGATTGCCTGGGCCCAGCAGGTGGAGGCTGCAGTAGCCATGAGCGTGCCACTGCACTCCAGTCTGGGTGACAGAGTGAGACTTCAACTCAAAAAAACAAACAAACAAAAATGCCGTAATCCAGAGCCAATACCAACAAACCCTAAGGACTACAAAGATAAAATTATAGCTCTTACTATCCCTGGGGTGACAGTAAATATAAACCCTACCAATAATGCACACCCTTACAACTGCAGATTTCTTTTCCCATTTGTTATAATTATATCTTTCCCCTCCGGTAGAAACCCCATTAATTGAGAAAGAAATTGCACTAACCAAGTGGCCAAAGGCAGCTTTCAATGGAACCCCTCCCTGGCCTCCTCAATACATACAAGAAAGCAATGTATGTCACATCCTAATACCTGCACCAAGGCATGTTTAAAGCATCAGGGATTACAGCCAGCTTGGGAATCCTTCCCTAACCTAACCTCACAATACCAACAGCAAGTTTTACATGACACTCCATGGAAGCAGGCCTGCAACAGTTGCAACACTGGCTGCCCACAGCAAGCAATCACTGTTGCTGGGTGTTACAGCAAAGATAATTCATATCAAAACCATATTTGATCCCATGGAGAAATCTAACCACTCTACATGGGAGTTTCTCCATCCAAATTGGCAACTAATTACTTAAAGTGCCTGTTCCCAAGAGGCCACCCCTGAGGCTACTAAAACTATACAAATGACTGCCCTAAAACAGTTGCCCTGGTCATGAAAGGGATGGAGCAAGTGTCCCCACTGAAACACAGCACTGTCATGATCAACAGGGACAGAAATAGCTCAAATATATAATAAAATTGATGTCTATTTTTGAAATAACTTGGATCCCCCTGTGAGGATCCCTTATGTGAGTGCCTCATAGTTCAGAATCTACTTTGATATGGGACTATCAAAAAAACATTGAGAACAGTTGCAAAGCTTATCCCACACCCATGAAAACACACCGATGCTATTTAATATTGGCAGTTGGCAAGACATTGAAACATCAATGCGCAGCAATCAGAACAAGGAGGGCACAGCAATTGCCCACTAAACCAAGCCTGCCTACAGCCTCAGCCACAGCCATCCACAAGATGGCAAATGTAACCACATGCTTGTGTCCACCAACCTGATTTTAGTACACACAGCGTAATACCTCTCTCCTGGTCAAGCTTCCAGACAGATCTTACTTATTGCGACGAGCTTACCACCCTAGATAATAGACATCCAACAATACCCAGAAGCTAATCTCACGCAAATATACGGACAATGGTGGATTGAGTCCACAACTAATTGAGTTGATCCAGGTGCTGAATCTGAGGCAGATAACACACAAATTTGTTGGATTGTAGCACTATAAACTCCTATTACTGCCTGGAATGGCGTTAAGTCACATAAACTTACCTTCATAGGAACACAGAGAATCCAGGCAGCAGAGGGAGACTGGTGGGCCTATAAAGGAATCAGGGGTCTTATTACAAGCCTCCCCTTTTCTGACACCACACAATATTTCCTGTACTTGGGGTTGGCTCAAAATTCCAGTGGATTTTCACTCAGCAGTAGAATCCTCATGGACTTGCCTCTATAAACCATGCTGGCTTTCCAATGCCACAAGCGAGCTTTCCAAATAATTCCCTTGGTGCTAAGTACCTTAGAATCACTAATTTTGGGGGACAATAGGAACAGCATATGCACAGGACACTGCAAAGCAATTTTAAAAGAAATAGGGGTGGCTCACCTCTGTCATTCCAGCACTTTGGGAGACCGGAATACTCAAGAGACAATCCGATCCCCCTACTCCTGGCCACTTTAACCCTTACTCTGTTGCTGTGCTCTTTTCTTACCTGAGGGCTTGACGTGGACCACCAAGTCTGGGACCATCCCTAATCGGAGTCGATGCACCATTCAACACAAGCCAAGCAAAGCACCCACCACTGTTTGCAGCAAGAGGTGTCCTTATTCACCACCCATGAACTTTGGTCCACTAAAGGAAGAATTGCTTGAGCCCATGAGTTTGAGACCAGCCTGGGCAATATAGCAAGTCCTTGTCTCTACAAAAAATAAAGCAATAAAAATATCAGCCAGTCGTGGCTGTGCATGTCTATAGTCCCAGCTATTCGAGAGACTGAGGTAAAAGAATCGCCCGAGCCCACTAGGTTGAAGCTGCAGTGAGCCATGATTGTGCCACTGCACTCCAGCCTGGATGACAGAGTGAGACCTCAAGTAAATAAATAAATAAATATGCAGACAGCCATGTCCAGTGAGTTATCCACACACATTAAACAATCTAATTTGTGGACTAGAACTCTTGGCCAAATGTCATCATACTTTAGGATTTAGAGAGCCATGATGTTAGATGACCACAAAGCCCTAGGTCACCTACTGACTGCTGAAGGGAGGTCTGTACACTTGTTGACACATCTTGCTACACATAAATTGACAAAGAAAAGCAAATCAAGACTTAGTAAGGATTATTGTGGACATCAGGGACAATTGCGATAAGGAGAATGCTGTGACCATAACATCTGCAAGGGTCTCTGAACCACATAGAACATGAATCTTTTTTTCTAGGGTAAGGAGGCAGCAAGTAGAGATAAGCAGAATCTATGTCGAGGAAGCTGCACAAACAAAGGGAAGTGGCCGGTGGGGACTGCCAGGAAAGTGTCCCACTGTGGTCAGCCCATTCCCAGGAGAAGCTGAGAAGGGGGTTGGGCACACTTCTCTTTTTTGGTGTTTGTTCAGGCTTGGGAACAAGCAGAGTTCAGGATCCTGCAGGAAAGAGAAAAGCCTGGCTCAACTTTGGTCAAGACCAAGCAGAGGGTAAGCAATGGACAACTGTAAACACTGGATCTGTCCCCCTATTGTTTAAGACACACACAGTCTATCCTGAAACACAGTCAGGGATCGAATAAGAGGCATTTCCAGGTTGAATTTACTCCAAGCAGTGTTCACAGATGTTTTAGCCTTCATGCCCTTGTTACCGAAGGATTACTATATCATCTGCTGAACATGCTATCGCACTGACAGCTGTCAGAGGGTCTTCGATATTAGACATCTAATGAGAGGTCTACCTAGGAATCAAATAAAAATAATAGTTATTAAAGATTGAATAAGGGAGCAAAACCAAGATTTGAGGTTTGGAGAGAGCCAGTTGAGACAATTCCTAGACATTGGGCTGGGCATGGTGGCTCATGCCTGTAATCCTAACTTTGTAAGACTGAGGCAGGAGGATCACTTGAGCTCAGGAGCTTAAGATCAGCCTGAGTAACAGTGAGACCTCATTTCTACAAAAATCAAAAAATTAGCCATGTGTGATGGCACACACCTGTAGTCCCAGCTACTCAGGAGGCCGAGGAAGGTGAGTACCTTCAGCGTAGGAATTCGAGACTGCAGTAAGCCACGGTTGTGCCACTGCATTCCAGCCTGGGTGACAGAGTGAGACCCTGACTCAAAACAAGATTCCTAGACATTGACCCGAAGTGTATTCAGACAGTGAAATGAGGATGACATTGGCAATATGAAGAATTTCCAAGTTTGTAGTCTGAATGTTTCTGTGATGGCATAGACATAAGAGAAGTTTTAGGGAACATACACACAGCAGTCACTTCTGACCATTTCACAAGTGCCCCCTCGAGAAGCCAAGATCATGTAATATGCCAGTTGATGATGAAGGATTGCTCGCAGAAGTTCTTGGAGTTCTCTGCAGTGATGTCGGTGGTTTGGTAGATTGGTTATTTCCAGTAGCAGAGCCTGGAAGATGTGAGAGTTCCAGTGAATTTCTGAGTGGCCCACTCAGCAGCAGCTCCAGGCATGAAGGCTGTCCATGCATGATCTGCAACAGTCAAGGTTTTGAGGTTTGCGCCCAATCTCTTAGCCCTTTGTTCTAAAGCTTCTTAAGAATCTGATAAGAAAGGAAGGTCACAACTCTCTCTGGGGCTAGGATTCTGCCTAAACCTGTAATTTTAACATATTTTTGTGGACCTTTTGGTTCATCTAGTGTCTAGAAAGCTTAATCAGAGGTAATAGAGTAGTTAAGGTGAGAAGAGAAGGCAGTCTGGTTAAGCATCGATGGCCTTTTTTCAAAAGTTTTGAAGGTGAAAAAAGTTCATTTTAAAGTCTAGGGAGAAATGCTAAAATGCCACTGAGTGACAGCAAAAGGATGCCCTTAAATCTGAGACAGGTATAGAAATTTAGGGGGAACGGCAGGCTTCCAAAGGAAAGGGAGCACATAGCCAGCAATGAAAAGCAGGCTAGTAAGATGAGTTGAATGAATGAATGGGTGTCATAGATTCTGGTGTCCTTGCAGGAATGATGGAATAGTGAAAAGGGAGAATCACTTAGGTGACGGGCAAGAGGAGATAGTACAAAGCAGCTCTCATTACAGAAAGCAGCCGTTGTAATGGGGGAGTTATGTGAACAGCAAAAGTGATGCTGGGAGGGGATCAGGGGAAAAGAAGGACACAGCAAAGGACAGCAAAAATGGTGAGAACAGGAAGTAGGCAAGGGAGTCCTGGAAGGTCATGTTTCCACATCTTGGGCAGAAGCTGACCACCTTGCGATATCACCCACTTGATCTGAAGTTCTTGGGAAAGTTGTCTACCTCGTGGCACTGTATGTCTCTTGGGGCTCTTGAGAGAACCTCGATTTAAGGTCTCCAGTGAGGGTAGACTTCCACCTAGAGCAGTTGTTTTTTTTTTTGAGTTGGAGTCTCACTCTGCCGCCCAGACTGGAGTGCAGTGGTGGGTCCCGGCCACCGCAGCCTCGACCTGCTGGACTCCGGCGATCCTTCCGCCTCAGCCTTCCGAGTAGCTGGAATTACAGGCGTGCGCTACCACGCCCG
>NW_006994758.1:111685-153169 GCF_000164805.1 Carlito syrichta
TTGTAGAGATGAGGTCTCACCAAGTTGCCCAGGCGGGTCTCGAACCTTCGGGCTCAGGCAATCCACTCACCTCAGCCTCCCAAGGCGCAGGATTACATACTGAGCTACCGAGCCCAGCTAGAGCAGTTTTTAATATCTTTTCAATTGGGAAACATCAATCCATGGTTGGACTCCCTGGGGTTGGCAGCAGTGTTAGTGTTGCAGACAGGACGACAGTGCAGAGGACTTTTAACGGGGTTCAAGGCTAGTCTCCTGGTGATGTTAACTTTAGAGAACCAAGTCTCCAATTTCTAGGCTGTACAGTGGTTTGAATCGGAGAACTGGAGGAAAAGCAGCCTCAACCTATTGAAGATCATTTTGGGTATAATTAGTAAGTCCTGTGCAATATTTTAGAAAGTCTGAGTTGACCGGGTTAGAATATTTGAGAACCCAAACGGAACAGGGAATTTTCATGGGCTGGCCAGTTGTTATTTTGTATGGGTACACTTGGTGTGACCCAGCAGGAGAGGAGCAGAAGGCAATCAGGACTAAGGGTAAAACCTTAGGCCATTAGAGATCAGTTTAGCAAACTTTAATTTTAATAGTCCATTAGTGCCAGGCTCGGTGGCTCAGCCTGTAATCCCGCGCCTTTGGGAGGCTGAGGTGAGTGGATTGCCTGAGGCCGCGGGTTCGAGACCCATCTGGGCAGCGAGATCTCACCTCTACAATAAAAAAAAAAAATCAGCCGGGCGTGGTAGCACGCACCTGTAATTCCGGCTACTCGGAAGGCTGAGGCAGAAGGATCGCCGGAGCCCAGCAGGTCGAGGCTGCGGTGGCCGGGAGCGGCCACTGCACTCCAGTCTGGGTGACAGAGTGAGACTCCAACTCAAAAAAAAAAAAATAGTCCATTAGCTCTGTCTATCATTCCAGATGAGATGATCTGGAAGAGATAGTAAGGGATGATCTCAGGAGATGATAAGGACAATGTATTTTTTGTGATTAAGGAAGAACTAGTTGGATGACTTTATTGGTGAAATGTGTCCCTCAGTTGCTTAAAAGAGCCTGTGGAAATCTCCATGTACAGAGCACCTGCCCTGATTAATCTGGGAAAGGCTAAGATTTTTTTTAACATTTCCCACACAATTTATATAATATTAGATAAATCTAATTTTTTAGCACTTCTTTTTTAAAAGGTGAAAGAACAAATCCTTTTGTGATTCTCTGGGGACCCTTTGGGAAATCTCAAAGTCAGCTTTAGGTGTAAAATACATCATTTAGGATTAGACTTGGGGAAAGCCAAATGCCAAAAGTTGTCAGGATATTTGAGAACTTGGTTAAATAGGATCATGGGTCACTGAAAAGCAATATTTGGCTACTATTTAACTAAAGTGACAATAAAAGATTTTAAAGTAAATATAGGAAGTAGCATGATTATTTAAAAATCTCCTAGCTCTTTAAAGAGTGAAAAATTTGGTTCTCTTTAATAATTAAAGATATGACAAAGTCAACATAAAGCACAGGTATAAAGAGGTCGTGGGAAAATGTGGGGTTTTTTTTTTTTCTTATTCTCACATACTCAACACTCAGTACTTCACCACTGGTCACCAACGTGTGAGGAGATTTCTCCCCACCAGCAACCAGTGCTCTAGTAGATTCTCCAGCGGACATCAGCTAGATGTCCTCTGAATCAATTCCACTGTGTCACTATCTACTTGGCAATAGCATCAGATCCTACAGGTTGAGGGCTCAGTCTCACACTGTCTCCCACTTCAAATGCCAGTTGTAAGCACAGGTTGTGACCAAGACTTCTGACCAACTGGCAATAAATTAGAGGTCCCATAATTCTCTCTTTGGGTTTGATTAATTTGCTAGAGAAACTCACAGAATCCAAGAAAACATTTTACTTATGCTTACTGGTTTATTAATAAAGGATATAATAAGGGATACAGCTAACAGCCAGATGGTGAAGATGCATAGAACAAGGCATATGCAATCTGGAAGCTCTCCAAACGCTATCCCTTCGGGTTTTTATAGGTTTCATCACGCAGGAATGATTTATTAATTATTTGGCCACTGGTGATCAGTTTAACTTTCAGCCCCTCTTCCTTTCCTGGAGATTGAGTGAGGGGAAAGAAAGCCCCAACCCTCTGAGCACACGGTTGGCTCCCCTGGCAACCAGCCCCCACTCTGAAGCTATCCAGAAGCTTCATTAAAATAAAAGATGCTCCTATCACCCAGGAAATTCCAAAGGATTTAGGAGCTCTGTGTCAGACACATATATCCCTCAGGAAATTGCAAAGATCTTAAGAGCTCTGTGTCGGAAACTGGGGTCGAAGACCAAATATCAGAACAAAATATTCTCCTGGTGTCCCTATCTCCAAAGGTTTCAGGCGCTCTGTGCCAGAAAACAATGGGCAGAGATCAAATATATATTTCTTAGTATAACACAATATCACAACAGGAAACTAGGATAAGACACAGAATCTGTTCCTTCTAGACAGATTACTCAGAAGATAAAGAAAAACTTTTACAAGCACTTATTAAGAACTGGTTAGTGCTCACTTTGGCAGCACATATACTAAAATTGGAAAGAATAGACCAATAACCCAAGAAAATTTTCTCATTTTAACAGAAAACCAAATTTCAATATTGCATCAGTATACTATCTGATATAAACGCTCTCTGCTAGCTGGGCATGGTAGTGTACACCTGTAGTCCCAGCTACTTGGGAGGCTAAGGAGGGAGGATTGCTTCAGCCCAGGAGCTCGAGGCTGCAGTGAGCTGCTTTTGTGTCACACTGCACTCCAGTCTGAGTGACAGAGTGAGACCTGGAGTCAAAAAAAAAAGAACAAAACACAAACAAACAAAGGCTCTCTGCTTTTTAAATCTTTTTTTAAAATTTCTTATTTTGAATATATGGGGTACAATTCAGGGTTAGGTGTACAAATATTCATTATGCAGGTACTCTTGTTGATGAGGTGTGCCCCCTGTCCTCTGGGTGTTTCCCACTACTGCCAATCCCACCCCTGCCATCCCCTGACAGTTTCCCACTACCACCAATCCCTTTCTTACAGTATTACAATAGTTGTTCAAGGTCCGCTTAAGAGTAAGAACATGTGATACTTGGTTCTTTGTTTCCGTGATAGATCACCCAGTATTATAGCCTCTAAGTTCATCCAAGTTGCTGCAAAGTTCACAATGTTGTCCTTCTTTATGGCTGCATAATATTCCATCGTGTATATGTACCAGTTTTTTTATCCAGTTCTCTTTCAATGGGCAGCACGGTTGGTTCCTTGTTTTTGCTATCGTGAATAATGCTGCAAAAAACATGCATGTGCAAGTATCTTTTTCATATACCTGCACACTTTTTTTAATCTTGTAAGCAAAGCTCATCACATTTTTACCCAGCTTTGCTCACAAATAATAAATTTCTTTCCCACAAACCTTCTACAATTTTTCATATCCATTCTAGTTTTGTCCTACACTTTCTTCTTTCTCATTTTGGAATGACCAGTCATTTTACTTTAGGGGGAAATTGCTCTCTTTTTCCTTAACAAAAACATATTTGGCTGTAGGAAGAGGAGATGCCCACCACTGCCAGGACAGGCTTGAGGTTGTGTTGTCAGAGGTGAGGCAGCCTGTGCAGAGGACAAGGCTCAGGTGGAGGACTGAGGTGGAAGGCAGGAAAGACACTAGCAGCCAAGGAATGGGGGCTGATATCAGAGAGTGAAGCAGAAGTCAGGACACAGAGGTCTCCCAGAAGGAGGTGGGGCTGCAGGCAGTCGTGAAGGTCAAGACCGGTTCTGTCCCCATTTCCCAAGACCTTGTACCTACGAGTAAAAAATCTGGTGCACAGTGGGATACCCAGCTCCTGTCTCCGAAGGCTGTTAGCAAGAGGGTGTTGGCCTGACCTCTCCAGGCTTCTCCTTCACCATCTGTAAAATGGGGCTTCTTCCTCCTAGAATTCCCATGAAGACCAAGTGTGGCTGAAGCCTTTAGCACAATGCATTTTGGTCTGACAGCAGAAGTGGATCAGACTTGAGATACAAAATCCCGGGTTGCAGTCAGTAGTGTGCTGGTATAGGCGAGTTCAGCGAGACTCTGTGTGAAGTTTCTAGAACAGATTAAACTAATTGAGGGTGAGAAAAGTCAGGACAAGGCTTGCCTCTGGAGGAGATGGCAGCAAGGATTGATAAGGAAGGGACATGAGGGAACTTTCTGGGGTGGTGGTCATGCTTAGTATCTTGATAAGGGTTTGCATTTGTCAAAACTCCTTGGATGATACCCAAGGATTTGTACATCACACTATGTATATTATATTTAAAACTGCAAATAAATGTTGAACTTTAGCTAACAATATGTCTACTAAATTATTTAGGAGTAAAGCAAACTGAAGTTTACAACTTACTTTGAATTGCACCAAAAAATAAGATGGGTTGATGGGCAGATAAAGAGATGGATAGATGAGTAGAGATGGGATAAAGCATCCCATTAGTTACGTGGGACAATTTGGGTGTAGGGTAAATGGGTGCTCACAGAACAATTCTTTCTATCTTCTGTATGCTTGAAGATTTAATAATAAAATGTTTAAAAAGCATATTTGGCATACAAAGTTGTTTCCCTTTGCCACTATTGCCTCTAGTAGTTTCACTTATTAATACGTATTTTGATTATAATTTTTAATCACTAATAACTTTTACTTTGCAAAGAAAACTAGGAAGTAGATAATATATGGTTTGTCGTGTCCCAGCATTTTGTAATAGGTTAGCAAAGCTCATGAATATACATCTCGCAACTTTTTGCAGGCATATGCTTCCTTATGGTACAATGTCTCAATATGGCAAAACAAAAACAAACATATTTATTCGCAGGCCCCAATATATTTATCCTCTCTGTACCATATAGAAATAAAAAGCAAAAGGTAGGCCAGGCCCTGTGGCTCACGCCTGTCATTCTAGCACTTTGGGAGGCCACAGCAGGAGGATCGCTTGAGCTCAAGAGTTCAAGACCAGCCTAGGCAACATAACAAGACCTCGTCTCTACAAAAAAATAATTAAAAAACTAGCCAAGTGTGGTGGCATGCGCCTGTCATCCCAGCTACTTGGAAGGCTGAGATGGAAGAATCGTCTGAGCTTAGGAACTGTGATTGTGCCACTGCACTCTGGCCTGGGTAACAGAGTGAGAACCTGACTCAAAAAAAAAAAAAAAAAAGCAAAAGGTATAAAAACTTAAACTTATACTTAGCAATTAATCTTTCAGTAGCTTATCTTTCTTAGAAATGATCTAGATGTTTGATTAATATTTATTACTTAATTTACCATAAGCCTAAGCCTGGAAATTAACAAAAAGATTTTGAAAACTATTCTTAAGCAGATATATTATAAAATAAAGCTATTATTGAACTAAAGTTTGTCAGAATGACTCAATTTGATTAAACTCAAGTTTATATTTTTCATAATCTTAAATATCTAGATGTAAAATTGGCATATTTGACTAGTAAACTTGTATTCATTTAGGAGTAGTATACCCAAATAGAATTAAAATGTATGCTTAATGCTGATAACTGAGAAGACATAGCTGATTTATTAAACCAACCGTGTGTGTGTGTGTGTGTGTGTGTGTGTGTGTGTCACACACATATATATACACACACACAGTGCCAAAAAAGAAAGGAAAAACTGTAATAAAATTGTAATAATAAGCCGGGCTCGGTGGCTCAGCCTGCAATCCCGTGCCTTTGGGAGGCTGAGGTGAGTGGATTGCCTGAGCCTGCGGGTTCGAGACCCGCCTGAGCAGCGAGATCTCATCTCTACAATAAATCAAAAAATCAGCCGGGCGTGGTAGCGTACGCCTGTAATTCTGGCTACTCGGAAGGCTGAGACGGAAGGATCGCCAGAGCCCAGTAGCCGAGGTTGCGGTGGCTGGGAGCGGCCACTGCATTCCAGTCTGGGCGACTGAGTGAGACTCCAACTCAAAAAAAAAAAAAAAGTGCTGGGTGTAAGCCACCACGCCCAGTCTAAACCAACAATATTAAGCTAATCTTGTTTGCCAAAGATTTACCTAAATTATGCAAAGTGAATTTTTAAAACATTTGTGTTAGATTTCAGAGGATACTCCTCCCCCCCACACACACATTGGAGGTATTAGAAGTTCAGAAGTTTTTTGAAAATTCTAAGAGTTTTAGAAATATTTATATAAGTGCTTATTTATCTTTAAGTCAATTAGAATATAGCTTCTGTAAGGGATTTTGTAAATTAACTTGGTAATACCACCCAGAAGTAGAAAAAATAAACAGACAGGTGCAAATAAAGATCTTATAGCTTTCATTCTAAAATTTTAGCCACGACTTAGGCATAAACACAGAAGTACAAAACTGTCTATTTAACAGAGTTGGCTCTTGTCTTTGTCCCACTTTGTATTTTTACCAGGATTGTATTTCTGGCAGATGAGATGAGTTGAGGTTACCTGTTCCATATGGGGCCTAAAGCTTCCCACCAATATTTGTGGAGGAGACTTTTCAGATTGTCTTTGTCCTGATCTTATGGAGATTGTAAACTAAATATTTGGTAAGGGACCAAAGAGACACCAAGAAGCCATCCGGGTATCTCCAAAGATCACCTGAGAGGATAAAATATCCAATCTGTTTCCAGTTAGCTTGCTCAGCCTCAGGTGTTTGCTTTTGGGGTCCCTGAGCCCCTCACAAATCCCTCTGTGATGGCAGGGTGACTAAGGCTCTAATGAGTATAGGGAGTTGAAGGGCCAGAATGAGAAGGGAAAGGTCTGGCAGAGTAGACTGAGAGGTGGAGGAGGCAGGGGCTGGAAGGGGACAAAGCAAAGAATTCAAGGGAGCTGAAGGGAAGATCAAAGTAGTAAAAGGAGAAAGGATATGTGGGGGTGATGGGAAGAGAATAGTCTTAGGTGAGTTGGTTTGGGGAAATCTCAAGTTTCCCAAAGAGGCCACTGAAGTTCCAAATTGCCCTTGGTAATTTTTTTTCCATTTGTGAACCTATTAGACTGAATTAGTGACATCATGGAGAAGCATGTGGTAAACAGGGAAGAAGAGGAGGGAAGGTGCCTGATAGAATGAGTTCCCTGTGGAATTAACAGAGGGCGAAGTCAAGATTGGAGAGCCGAGTCATGCAATCTCCAGGGCACAGGGCCTAGGGAAGGCTCATGCACAATATCCAGGATAGAGAGTAAAGTGAACCCCCACATGCAACCTCCAGGGATTGAGGAGCATTCTCCATAAAGAGAAAACAGATCGGTTTCTTGGGAAGTAAACATTTCCAGGCACGTAGGCCTAAGACATTTTGTTGTTGGTTCTTTCTAAAGGTCAATGAGTTTTCAGTCCGGGATTCTCCCAATGAAGCTGCTTTAAAATTTTTCTGGTAGATGCTTGCAGGGTGGAGGGTGGACTTTCCTGGTTTTCCATGGCTTCTTTGCTGTTGTCATTGTGAGTTCATGCCCCAATTTATGGCAAATCCCTTCTCCTATACTTTTCCACTTGAAAAGTCTTTATTATTTTTTCTCCCTAGAAATATAATCTTCACATGAAGCAAAACACAGAAATAACATAAATGGGTAAACATGAGGGAAAAAAAGTCCCTATAAAAGGAAAAGGAAGCCAGGCACATAATCCCAGTACTTTGGGAGGCTGAGGCAAAGGATCGCTTGAACCCAGGAGCTCGAGACCAGCCTAAGCAACATAGTAAGACCTCATCTCTACAAAAATAAAATTTTTTTAAAAATTAGCCAGGTGTGGCCTATAGTTCCAACTATTTGGGAGGCTGAAGGGGATCACCTGAGTTCAGAAGACTGAGGCTGCGGTGAGCCTTGAGCATGCCACGGCACTCCAGCCTGGGCCATAGAGTGAGACTCCAACTCAAAAAAAAAAGGAAAATCTTCCATAATCTAACCTATGTGATTTATGACAGTTTTGTTCTCTCAGCCTAGTGAAGATATGATCCCACTGTCTTCTGGTTTCCATTGTTGCTGTTGGGAAGTCACTTGAGAGCCTAACTGTCACTAGGGGTTGATGTCTTATCAATTTTGGAAAACACTCAGCTATCATCTTTTTTAATATTGTCTCTGCCACAGTCTCTCTGTCATCTCTTACTGGGACTCTGAGTAAGATATATGCTAGACCTGCTTATTCTATCACTTGACTTCTTTTTCTTTCTTTTTTTTTAAATTTTATCTTTTAAAGATGTGGGATACAATTCAGAGTCAGGTATATGTGTTCATTATGCAGATACCCTTGTTGATGAGGTGTGCACCCCTCCCTTGACAGTTTCCCACTACTGCCAATCCTACCTACCCCCTCTCCCCTGGCAGTTCCCCACTACTGTCAATTCCTTTCTTATTGTATTATGATAATTGTTCAAGGACCACTTATGAATGAGAACATGTGGTACTCAGTTCTTTGTTTCTGTGATAGATCATTCAGTATTATAGCCTCTAAGTCCATCCAAGTTGCTGTGAAATTCATAATTTTGTCCTTTATGGCTGCATAATATTCCATCGTGTATATGTACCACATTTTTTTTACCCAGTCCTCTTTCTATAGGCAGCACAGTTTATCACCTGACTTCTTAAGCTCTTAAAAATTTCCACCACCTTGGCTTTTGGTCCTTTCTCAGTAATCACTTCAGATCTGTCTTCCACTGTACCAATTCTCTCTTCAGCCAACTCTCATCTCCTGTTAAATTCATCTAAGTTTTTATTTATAATTATTATATTTTTCATATCTATAAGTTCTCGAAGTATCTGCTTGGTCATTTTGAATTCACTTGCTCTTTGCTTATATGTTCCATTCCTGTGTTATAGGTCGAATTGTTTCCTCCCAAAATTCATATTGTTTAAGTCCTAACCTCTGGTGCCTCAAAATGTGGTGTTATTTGGAGGTAGGGTCTTTACAGAGGTAATCAAGTTAAAATCCAATGTGACTGATGTCCTTATTAAAGAGGGAAATTTGGACACAGAGACATGCATAGAGAGAAGACAATGTTTAGAGACATGGGGAGAAAGCCATCTGTAAGCCAAGGAGAAAGGCCTAGAACTGATCCTTCCCTGATAGCCCGCAGAAAGAACTAACACTGCCAACACCTTGATTTTGGATATCTAGCCTCCAGAACTGTGAGACAATACATTTCTATTATTTAAAACACCCATTTTGTGGCACTTTATTATGGAAGCCCTAGCAAATGAACATACCTTCTTTTGTTGCTTTAAATATATACTCATTTTATAGTCTATGTCTGATAATTTCAATAACTGAAGTTTTAAAAGCTTGACTCTGTTGGTTTGCTGTTTCTTATGAATCTTGCTAATAAGTGTTTTGTATCTTTTTTGTGTTTTTTATTGCTTTTTACTGTCGATTTCTGTATCTTGGAATTTTATCTGTGGGTTCAAAGGTGGTTTACAGGAGTGGATTTATGTTTACTTCTCTCAGACACCAGAGGTCACTACAACCTGAGACCACTTAAGGTAAATCCTTGAGGTGTTTCTGGGATACACTGGAGATGTGATTTGAGGCTTCAAAGAAGCACAATGGCAGGTATCCCTCTGCCTCAGGGCCATTGTACTTGCTTTCCCCTCTGCTGGCATGCCCTACTTCAAACACACCCTCTCTTTCTTCAGATCTCTGTTCAAATGGTACCCTATCATTGAAGCTTTCTCTGCCCACCTCACATCTTCAGGTGACTCCTTGTTTCACTATCTTGCTTTACTTTCATCCATACCACTTAAGTAGAGGAGATATTCAGCAACAAAAGGTTTGGTGAATATGAAGAAACAACATCCATCCACACTCTGGAACATTTTTAGGAAAATTCCCACTGTTGCTGTGGCTTGCTGCAAGGCAATTACTTCACAGGAGACCTGAACTCAGAATCCAGTATGACTGATACCCTCATTAAAAGGGGAAATTTGGACACAGAGACATGCACAGAGAGAAGACAATGTGAAGAGACATAGGGAGAAAGTCATCTGTAAGCCAAACAGAAAAACCTAGAACCGATTTTTCTCTAATAGCTCTCAGAAAGAAGCAACCCTGGCAACACCTTGATTTTGGACTTTTGGCCCCCAGAACTGTTAGACAATACACTTCTGTTGTTTAAACCACCCAATCTGTGGTACTTGGCCACAGCAGCCTCAACAAAAACAGATACTCCACTGTCTTAATCCACTCAGGCTGCTGTAACAAAAATACCATAAGCTGGTTAACTTATAAACAAGAGAAATCTATTTCTCGCAGTTCTAGAGTCTGAAAAATCCAAGATCAAGGTGCTAACACATGTGGTGTCTAGTGATGACCCATCTCTATCATTAATGGCATCATCTTGATGTATACTCGCAGGGTGGAAATGGCAAACAAACTCCCTTGGGACTCTTTTATAAGGACACTAATCCCATTCATGAGGGCAAAGCCCTCCTGCTCTAATCACCTCCCAAAGCCCACCTTCTAATATCATCACCTTGGTGATTAAGTTTCAATATATTAATTGTGGGAGGACACAAACATTCAGACCATAGCATCTACTATTGCCTCCCCTCCACTTTGAGAGAATCTGCCAGACCAAGGGTACTCAAGCTACAGTTTTCAAGAATATGATTGCTCAAGTGGTAAAGACTGCTGCCATAAATCTGGGAATGAAAAAGGTTTCACTTTCAGTGAAAGAATAAGCTAGAAATAAAACCACCTTTTCCCAAGAGACTGTGCTATGGTTTGAATGTGTCCCCTCCAAAATTCAGTTGTTCCCAATGTGATGGTAATAACAGGTAGGGACTTTAAGAGGGGATTAGGACATGAGGCATGCTCCCTCATTAATGAATTAAGGCTCTTTTAAAAGAGGCTTCCTGAAGCATTCAGTTAACTTACTAGCTTGATAGTTTCCACTTCTGCTTTCTACCAGGAAGGCCCTCATGAGACCAAACACCAGTGCCTTGATCTTGGGCTTCCCAGCCTCCAGAACTGTAAGAAATAAATTTCTATTCTTCATAAATTACTCAGTGTCAAGTATTCTGTTATAGAGGTAGGCATAAAATGGACTAAGAAAACTTTAAAATAAATTGTCTATCTAAAATCTTGGCTTTGAATGGAAAGATTTTTTTAAAAGTCCTCTGAACATAGCCACAAACCTGCCATCGTGTGTCTTTGCAACCCAAAATCCCATGTCCTATAGATATAGATTGATAATCCTATGGATTTTCAAGATTATAGATATCGGGATTATGTTTAGCTTCCTGAAAACCCTTTAGAAGACTCCCTTCATTTGCCATGTCCTGGTACAGAAGTAACACATTCAAAACAGTGCAAAGTAAATCAGGAGCACATGATGAAAGACATAAAAGCAATAAAAACAGACTGAACAACAGGAAATATGCTGGGAGACATAAGACCAGATAGTCCTGTCATACCTACAAACCAAGGAACCACAAATGGCTAAAGTAGTTCTCAGATTAAAATATGTAGCCCCAAATACACCTACAATAAGCCAAAAACTGAATCACACATTCAACTGAAGAAGTTAGAAAAAGAGTTAGACATGGTGGTTCATGCCTGTAATCCCAGAACTTTGGGAGACTGAGGTGAGAGGATTGACTGAGCCTAGAAATTTGAGACCAACCTGGGCAACTTGACAAGACTTCACCTCGACAATAACTCAAAAAATTAGCTGGACATGGTGGCATGTGCCTGTAGTCCCAGCTATGTGGAAAGATCACTTAAGCCCAGCAGGTTGAGGCTGCAGTAGCCGTGAGCATGCCACTGCACTCTAGCCTGGGTGATAGAGTGAAACTCCAACTCAAAAAAAAGTGAGAAAAAGAAAAAAATTAAAAAGAAGATGGAAGAATTTTAATGAAATAAAAGTACAAATGAATGAATTAAAGAGTAGAAAATGGTATAAATGCAAGAACTGCTTTGCAGGTGTCAAGGAGTAAAATAAATAAGACATTAGCGCCAGGCTCGGTGGCTCAGCTTATAATCCTGCGTCTTTGGGAGGCTGAGGTGAGTGGATTGCCTGAGCCTGCAGGTTCAAGACCCACCTGGGCAGCGAGACCTCATCTCTACAATAAAATCAAAAAATTAGCCGGGCGTGGTAGCGCGCGCCTGTAGTTCCGGCTACTCAGAAGGCTGAGGCGGAAGGATCGCCGGAGCCCAGTAGGTCAAGGCTGCGGTGGCCAGGAGCAGCCACTGCACTCCAGTCTGGGCGACAGAGTGAGACTCCAACTCAAAAAATAAAAAAAATAAAAAATAAAACATTAGCATCAGTTAACCTAATTGAGGGGAAAAAATCACAAATACACTCTATGAGAAATTATACTGGAGAAATAACCACAGCTATAAAGGGAATTAACCATGAAACTAGTTTGCTCAAAATTATGCAAATGTATTAAGAACCTTGAGGGAATAAATTAATTTTTAAAATTACAGAGTCCATATATTTTTCTCTCTATATATAATCTATATATTTATAAATCCAAACAGAAAAAAATAAGATGGAAGAAATAAAAATGACAAAGAGATCCCCTTCAGATAATGTACCATGCCTAAATAAATTCACAAGAGGATTCTATAAAGCTCTTAAGGACCAGATAACACCAAAGCAATGCTAATTGCTTCAGCTGCATTTATACTGTGAAGGGGACTGAAAGAATTTGAGGGTGAACAAATCAATCCCACATTTATCATACTGAGAACATTCTGAGGGCCTAACCAGATCATTCTGTGGAAGGGTAATCAGGCATGCTGAGGAATACATAAGTCTATTCTACAGTTGACAAGTTGCCACATCTTTTCACATTCAACATATTCTTAGGATTGTTGCTCAATATGAGTTTTCCCATGTATGATGAGGTCTAGCTTCTGGAAAAAGGTCTTCCCACAATCAGTACATATATAAGGTTTCTCTCCTATATGGATTCTGATGTCCAGTGAGGTGTACATGCTGGCAGAAGGTCATCCCACAGTCACTACATTTGAAGAGTTTCTCCCCAGTTTGTGTTCTCTGATACGTGATCATCTGTGATTTCCGGGAAAAAGTCATTCCATACTCAGCACATTCAGAGGGTTTCTCCTTAGTATGTGTTCTCTGATGTATAATGAATGGAGACTTCTCACAGAAGGCCTTTCCACATTCACTACTTTCATATGGTTTCTCTCTAGTATGAGCTCTCTGATGTATAACAAGATGTGACTTCAGGGAAAAGGCCTTCCCACACTCAGTACACTGATAAGGTTTCTCCCCTGTGTGAATTCTCTGATGAATAATAAGGGGTGATTTCTGGGAGAAGGTTTTGCCACATTCGCTACACACATAGGGTTTCTCCCCTGTATGAATTCTCTGATGTATGATAAGAGGTGATTTCTGAGAGAAAGATTTTCCACATTCAGTACACACATAAGGTTTCTCTCCAGTATGAAGTCTTTGATGGCCAGTGAGATGTGATTTCTGGGAAAAAGCCTTCCCACAGTCGCTACATACATAAGGTTTCTCTCCTGTATGAATTCTTTGGTGTCCTATGAGGTGGGACTGCTGGCAAAAGGTTTTCCCACATTCACTACATTTATAAGGCCTCTCTCCAGTATGTGTTCTCTGATGTATGATGAGCTGTGTTTTCCGAAGGAAGGTCTTCCCACATTCAGTACATTCATAGGGTTTCTCCCTAGTATGAGCTATTTGGTGTATAAAAAGGTGAGACTTCTCACAGAAGGCTTTCCCACGTTCACTGCATTCAAAGGGCTTTTCTCTGGTATGAACTCGCTGATGTATAAGAAGGTGTGACTTCTGGGAGAAAGCCTTTGGACATTCAAAACATTCATAGGGTTTCTCTCCAGTATGGACTCTCTGATGAACAATGAAGGGTGACTTCTGGGAGAAGGCCCTTCCACACTCAGTACATTCATAGGGTTTCTCCCCAGTATGAATCCTTTGATGCACAATAAGGTGTGATTTTTCACTGAAGGCTTTCCCACAATCTCCACAGACATACGGTTTCTCTCCAGTATGAATTCTTTGATGTATAATGAGCTGTGACTTCTTGATAAAGTCCTTCCCACACACACTACAAACATTGGGCTTCTCTCCAGCTTGAAACTTCTTATACTGAATATGGGCTCGCTTATTATGAAGAACTTTTTCATATTGACTGTCTCCATAGTGTTTCATTCCAGTATGAATTAACCCTTCATTCTCAGGCAAATAATAGAAAGCACTATAGCTAGGTGGTCTCCCACATCCAAATCTCTCAATAGGGCTCCTTCTTGTATAGCTCCTACTATAATTTAGTGAGTCTAAATTAGATTTCAAGCTCTTTTCACACGAATCAAAATTATGAAGTCTTTTGCATGAAGGGTCAGGGTCTGTGCACTCATTGAGCATTTTTCCAAATGCACTGTACTTGGAGCCTGTCTCCTCAGTCAGTGTTTCATGGCTGATGACCGTGATCTTCCTCAAAACTCTGTCTTGGTTTCTTTGATATCTATCTATCTGATCATCAATATGCCAGACTTTTAAAATGGAGTATAATGAATTGTCCATTGAGGATCTTTCTAGTATCTCTCTTTGAAATGAAAGTTCTCCAGAAATGATCTTCTGGGAAGATTCAAGGCCTTTCTCCCTGACTGAAAGAAGAAAGTCGTAAAATCAAATAGACATCACACACACACACACACACACACACACACACACACACACACACAGAGTTGTCAATAGACACAGGTGTTAGGAAAGCAGTTGTTATAGGATGAATGTTATAAAAGAGGCCTGATGAATTTTATGGAGGAAAGGAGGTCATTGGTGTCAGGGATGTCAGGGAGGAAGAAGACACCCCCTTGGCCATCTCCCCAATTCTCACTTACCTGGGTAGATCCACCTTGACAACTCACTCTCTGTGATCCGCAGGTCCTCTCCATGTTCCCACTTAAAGATTACATCCGGTTTTATACCTGAACACCCTGTTAAGAGAAAATTATAATGCCTTTGGCCTTGGCAACTCAGAAATTCATGAGGAGAAGCAACAATTTCAGGGGCCTCCCAGCAAAGCTGGATTCTTAACTCACATAATACATAAAAATATCTTTCAGGGCCAGGAGCCACCAGTGGCTCATGCCTATAATCCCAGCACTTTGGGAGGCAGAGGCAAGAGGATTGCTTGAGCTCAGGGGTTCAAAACCAGCCTGGGCAACTTGGCGAGACCTTGTCTCTACAATAAATTTTTTTTTTAAATTAGGCCAGGTACGGTGGCTCACGTCTATAATCCCAGCACTTTGGAAGGCCAAGATGAGAGGATTGCCTGAGCCCATGGGCTTGAGACCAGCCTGGACAAAAGGCGAGACCTCATCTCTACAATAAATCAAAAAATTAGCCGGGCATGGTGGTGCATCCCTGTAGTTTCAGCTACTTGGAAGGCTGAGGCAGAAGGATTGCCTGAGCCTAGCAGGTCAAGGTTACAGTGGCTGTGAGCGTGCCACTGCACTCCAGCCTGAGATTCCAACTCAAAAAAAAATTAGCCTGGTGTGGTGGCGCACACCTGTGGTTCCAACCACTTGGAAGACTGAGGCAGAATGATTGCCTGAGTCCAGCAGGTTGAAGCTGCAGGAGCTGTGACAGTGTATGCCTGTAGTTCCAGCTACTTGAAAGGCTGAGGGGGAAGGATCACCTGAGCCCAGCAGATTGAGGTTGCGGTGGCCATGAGTATGCCACTGCACTCTAGCCTGGGCAACAGGGTGAGACTCCAAATCAAAAAAAATATATACACACACACACACACACACACACACACACACACTAGATATTTTAAAAGAAAAGTAAAATTATAAAAGGAAGCCCTCTGTTAAGGGGGAAATTGTAAAGGTCATGGTCTTGACAGCTCTGAAGGAAGGATGAGGATGATTCGATTCATTGGTACACACGGAATCTGCCCTTACCCACAGACACCAGGTGACTATAGGTCTCCAGCATTACATCCCTGTGCAGGGTCTTCTGAGCAGGGTCCAGCTGCTGCCATTCTTCTTGGGTAAAGTCCACAGCCACATCCTCAAATGTCACTGGGTCCTAAAACAGCACATTTCTCTACACTTGGCTCATTCTGATCATTTTGGCCATAGCAATACATGTGGGGTACCTATTTTGCACTTTGTGTGGCATACTTTATGAGAGAAACAATGTAAAATCCTGCTATTAGCAAGTCTAGTTAGTGAAACACAACAGAGAGTCTAGAAACAGATGTAAATAAAAATGGGAAATTTGGGCAACCCCCTCAGGTCCCCTCTCACTGTGGGAGCTTTTATGTCAGGAGCTTTTATGTCCTCTCAATAATCTCATTTTTATGGAAAATTTAATGTATAATAAAGGTAGCATTTTAAATAAGTGTGGAACAACATTATTCAAAACTACAGAGCTATCAGAAAAAAAAACGTAACCTTGGATTCCCTACCTTATACTATACACAAAAATAAACTTGAGATATAACAAAAATTTAAACAAAGAAAAAGATAAACCATAAAATAAAGACAGGTTAGAGTTTTAAAAATAATTTTAGAGTGGAGAAGACTATTCTAAGCATGCTACAAAACTTAGGTGCCAGAATAGGGTTCCTTCTTGTATAGCTTCTATTATAATTTAGTGACTCTAAATTAGATTTCAAGCTATTTTCAAATGAATCCAACTTGTTTTTTACTTGAAGGATCAAGGTCTGTGCACCTATTGAGCATTTCAAGGGTTGTTTATATTTATCAGTGATAAATTTAACTACTTTATATATTGCATGGCAAACTATATCATAAACTCAAAAGACATAACTAACTGGGGAAAAGATATATGCACAACATATATAACCGACAAAGCTAATTTCCCCCAGCAGATAGACAGAGTTCCCACAAAGTGAGAAGAAAATGACCAGCAAGCACTTAACTTTTAACAAAATGGTCAAAGGACATGACCGTCAATTCACAGAAAAGAAAATGCAAATGGATTTTAAATATGTAAAAATATGCTCAACTCAGCCGGGCTCGGTGACTCAGCCTATAATCCCGTGCCTTTGGGAGACTGAGGTGAGTGGATTGCCTGAGCCCGCAGGTTCGAGACCCACCTGGGCAGCGAGACCTATCTCTACAATAAATAAAAAAATCAGCCAGGCGTGGTAGCGCATGCCTGTAATTCCGGCTACTTGGAAGACTGAGGCGGAAGGATCGCCGGAGTCCAGCAGGTCGAGGCCCGGCCACTGCACTCCAGTCTGGGCAACAGAGTGAGACTCCAACTCAAAAAAAAAAAAATATGCTCAACTTTACTCACATGAAGATAGATGCAAGCTAAAACAAGACACCATTTTTCCCCAGCAGATATCAGTGTTTGATAAGTCACTGTGAGTTGGTGAAGATGTCAACAAACAGCAACTCAAATTGTCTGGGGGTACACTGGTACAATATTTTTGAGGGAAATTAATTGAGCATCTTCTACAAAAATTTAAAATATATACAATTCTCTGACTAGCAATTCTGTTTCTAGAAATTATTCTACATAGAAAAGAAAAACAAATTATTCTTTTTTTTTTTTCAATTGGAGTCTCACTCTGTCACCCAGACTGGAGTACAGTGGCCACTCCCGGCCACCGCAGCCTTGACCTGCTGGGCTCCGGCGATCCTTCCACCTCAGCTTTCCAAGTAGCTGGAACTACAGGCGTGCGCTACCACGCTCGGCTGATTTTTTGATTTATTGTAAAGATGAGGTCTCGCTGCCCAGGCGGGTCTCGAACCCACGGGCTCAGGCAATCCACTCACCTCAATCTCCCAAAGGCACGGGATTACAGGCTGAGCCACCAGCCCAGCTAAAACAAATTATTCTACATAAATACTCACATATTCAACAGTAGTGCTCTCCAGTCCTGTTTATACTAGCAAAAAAATGGAGACAACCTCACGGGGGATTGGATGAATAAATTATGCTCTCCCATAAGGGAATACCATATGCAATTGCAAAAAGCAACAAGGAAACAACATGGACCTATAAGCAACACTCTCTATGATAAACTATTAAGTGAAAAAGCATTTATTCACTCAGCAAGCAGTTATTGAGCACTTACTGAATACCAGGCACTGTTCTTGGAACTAAGAATATAGCAGGAACAAGATTGAGAAATAAATCACCATTTGACTAAAGAAAAGGTTTGCAAGTGCATTTCAAAATTCATATCATTATATACAAAAAGCCTCTAGAAAGCAATAAGGAAGAGATAAAGAAGGAAAGAAGGATTTATGAGAAATGCAAAATGGAAAGTAAATTTGTGAAAAGATGCTGAAGCTAATTTAATCCCTAAAGAAAAGCAAGTGAAAATAAAATATAATGCTCAATCATAAAAAGAGCAAGAGAGGCCAGGCTCAGTGACTCAGCCTGTAATCCCAGCACTTTGGGAGGCCAAGGTCAGTGAATTGCCTGAGCCAGCAATTTCGAGACCAGCCCGAGCAACTTGGTGAGATCTTGTCTCTACTATAAATTTTTTTTTTAATTAGCTGGATGTGGTAGCGTGTGCCTGTAGTTCTACCTACTCGAAAGGCTGAGGCAGAAGGAATGCTGGAGCCCAGCAGGTCAACGCTGGGCCTGGGGTGGTTGTGAGCATTCTACTGCCCTCCAGCTTGGGCAACAGAGTGAGACTCCAATTCAAAAATAAAAAACAGCAGAATTAAATACACTGATGATGTCTAGTGGGGAGCTGATAATGGGAAATAGACCTTCTTGTAAAAGAATCAGTGGCCACATGTAAGCTGATTATCAAAATACAATTCGGAAAATACCCTTTGCATTTATAAACATGTATGCCTTTGACCTAGCACACTCATATCTAAGAATTTGGTGTACACAAATAATCGACAAATATAAAAGATGCCCTTATAAGGTTGTTTGTTTATTTGTGACTTCACTGCTTGAGTCCTGGCTAGACCACATACTAGCTGTGTGAACTCTGAGCCTCAGTCTCTGCCTCTGAAAAATGGTGATAACAACGGTATCTAGCACAAAGTGTTCCTGGGTAAATAAATGAGTTAATTTTAATTCCATTATAACTTATTATAGCAGTGTCTGGTACACAGTAAGCACTCAGTAAATGGTAGCTGTGAGTCTTATTATTATTATTACTATGATATATAAAAGAAAAAACGAGAAAAAATTTTTAAAAGCCAACAAAAAGTTGTTGGTATCCTGTAGCCATTAAATAGATAATAAGAGGATACTATGAACAATTTTGTGCCAAGAAATTTGACAATATAGATCAGGGGACAGCACACTGTTGCCTGCAGACCACATTTAGTCCACCATGTGTTTTTCTTTCTTTTTTTTTTTTTTTTTTGAGTTGGAGTCTCACTCTGTCACCCATTCTGGAGTGCAGTGGCTGCTCCCGGCCACCGTAGCCTCCACCTGCTGGGCTCCAGCGATCCTTCTGCCTCAGCCTTCCGAGTAGCCACAATTACAGGTGCGCACTACCATGCCCGGCTGATTTTTTTATTTATTGTAGAGATGAGGTCTCGCTGCCCAGGCGGGTCTCGAACCCGCGGGCTCAGGCAATCCACTCACCTCAGCCTCCCAAAGGCGTGGGATTACAGGTTGAGCCACTGAGCCCGGCTCACCAGTGTGTTTTTCAATGGCTAACAAGCTAAAAATGATTTTTACACTTTTGACGGTTGGAAAAAAGGAGAATAGTATTTTATGACACATTAAAATTATCTGAAATCCAACTTTCTTTTTTTAATTTTTAATTATGAACATATTAGTATAAATCCTAAACAAAATATTAACAAGGGACTGGCCAGATGGTGATAGTGATGATGATGATGATGATAGGAGTGGGTGGGGATAAAACAAGCACCAGTGGTTCATGCCAGTAAGTCCAGAACTTTGGGAGGCCACTTCTATCAACATAATCATCATCATCTAGCCAGTCCCTTGTTGATATTCTGTTTAGGATTTATACCACTTTGTCCATGAGACATATTGGCCTGTAATTTTACTTTCTTATCTTATTCTTGCTGTGTTTTTGCATCATGTTATATTGGCCTCATATGACAAGTTGAGAAATATCTCTTTGTATTCTCTAAGAGAGTCTGGGTACAACTGATAGTATTTACTTCTAAATATTTGGAAGAATTCTCCGATGAAGCCATCAGGGTGTGGAGTTTTCTCTGTGGGGTGATTTTAAATTATATTTTCAATGTATTTAAAATATAGTACTATTCAGATTTTCTATTTCTTTTTATGTCAGGTATGGTAAATTGTGACTTTCAAGTAATTTGTCCAGCTCATCCAAGTCAGAGGTCAGAAAACTTTTTTTGTAGAGGGCCAGATAGAAATATTTTAAGCTTGAATGTGAATGAACTAAATGGACCACTGAAAAGACATAGAATGGCAAAATGGATAAAATATCACCAGGCAACAATAGACACACCTCACTAGAAAGGACACTCACAGACTCAAAGTAAGAAGATGGGAAACAAATTTTTGAGCAAACGGAACACAAAAGAAAGGAGGAGTCATGATCTTAATCTCAGACAAAATACCCTTTAAACTATCAAAAATTTAAAAACATACATAAGGCCACTACATAATGAGAAAAGGTTCAATCCATCAAAAAGAAATATCCATCCTAAACATATATGCACCCAACATAGGAGCACAAACTTTCATAAAACAGCTTCTGGGTAAACTCAAAAAAGATATTGACTCTAACACAATCATAGCTAGGGACTTTAACACCCCACTCACAACTCTAGACAGATCATCAGGACAAAAAATCAGCAACGAGATCCAGAACCTCAATGCGACTCTTGAACAAATGGACTTAATAGATACCTACAGAACACTCCACCCAACAACCACAGAATATACATTCTACTCATCACCACATGAAACGTACTCTAAATTGAACACATACTTGGCCATAAATCAAGCATAAACAAATTTCAAAAGATTGAAATTTTGCCATGCACCTTCTCGAACCACAGTGGAATAAAAATAAACATCAACACCAACAAGGTTCCCCCAAAACCCACAAAGACATGGATACTAAACAGCATGATGCTAACAACTCCTGGGTTAATGATGAAATCAAAACAGAGATTAAAAGATACCTGGAAACAAATGAAAATGAAGAAATATCATACCAAAATCTCTGGGATGCCATGAAAGCTATAGTAAAAGGGGAATTCATATCTCTACAAACGCACATGAAGAAAATGGAAGGATCACAAATTAACAGCCTAACAAGTCACGTAAGGAAGCTGGAAAAGCAAGACCACCAAAACCCTAACTTCAGCAGAAGAATCCAGATCACCAAAATAAAAGCCCAAATCCAGGACACAGAAGACAAAAAGATAATACAAAAAATCAATAAACAAAAAGCTGGCTCTTTGAAAGGATAAATAAGATCGATGGTCCCCTAGCTAGACTGACCAAGAAAAAGAAAGAAAAAGTTCAAATAAACACAATCAGAAACACAAAAGATGAAGTCACATCTGACCCTGAAGAAATACAAAAGATCGTTAGAGACTACTATGCACATTTGTATGGAAACAAACTTGAAAACCTCAAGGAAATGGAGGACTTTCTGACATCACACAACATGCCTAGGTTGAAACAAGAAGAAATAGAGACCCTAAATAAACCAATAACAATCAAGGAAATTGACTATGTAATAAGAAAAATACCTACCAAAAAAAAGCCCTAAACGAGATGGCTTTCCAGCAGAATTCTTTAAGACATTTAAGGAGGAGCTGATACCAATCCTACTGAAAGTATTCCAGGCAATTGAGAAAGATGGAACTCTCCCCAAATCATTTTATGAAACTAACATCACATTGGTACCCAAGCCAGGTAAAGACCTGACAAAGAAAGAGAACTACAGGCCAATATCTTGGATGAACATAGATGCTACAATTCTCAACAAGATCCTAGCAAACCAGATTCAACAACACATCTCAAAAATCATCCATCATGACTAAGTAGGCTTCATCCCTGTGATGCAAGATTGGTTCAACATTCGTAAAACCATAAATGTAATTAAATACATCAATAGATGTCAAAACAAAAACCACATGATTATATCATTAGATACAGAAAAAGTTTTTGATAAAATATAGCACCCCTTCTTGATAAAAACCCTCGAACATCTAGGCATACATGGAACATACCTCAAAATAGTAAACGCCATCTATGAGAAACCCACTGCCAGCATACTCCTAAACAGACAAAAATCGGAACCATTTCCCCTGAAAATTGGAACAAGACAAGGATGCCCACTCTCATCCCTTCTGTTCAATATAGTATTGGAAGTCCTGGCTAGAGCAATCAGAAAAGAGAAGGTGATCAGGGGTATCCAAATAGAAAAAGAGGAAGTCAAGTTATCTCTCTTTGCAGATGACATGATTGTGTACCTTGAAAACCCAAGAGAATCTGTCAAAAGCTTCCTTGATAAAGGACTTTGGCAAAGTCTCAGGGTATGAAATAAATGTGCAAAAGACAATCACATTTCTTTACACCAATAATAAACAAACAGAAACCCAAATAAAAAGCACAATCTCATTCATAATAGCCACAAAAAAATGAAATATCTTGGCATCTTCCTAACCAGAGACGTGAAAACTACAATGAAAACTACAAAACACTGCTCAAAGAAATCAAAGATGATACAAACAAGTGGGAAAATATTCCATGCTCATGGATTGGAAGAATCAACATTGTGAATGTACATCTTACCTAAGACAATCTACAGATTTAATGCAATACCCATCAAATTACCGGCAATATTCTTCTCAGATCTAGAAAAAACATTACAGGAATTCATATGGAAACACAAACGACCAAGAATAGCCAGAACAATCCTCAGCAAAAAAAAACAATGCAGGAGGTATCACACTACCAGACTTTAAACTTTACTATAAAGCTACAATAATCAAAACAGCTTGCTATTTGTACAAGAACAGGCATATAGACCAATGGAATAGAAATGAGATTCCAGAAGCAAAACCTCAATTTCTCAACCAACTCATCTTCGACAAAGCCTCTACCATCCACCACTGGGGAGAGGACAATCAATTCAGTAAATGGTGCTGGGAAAACGGGCTGACCACATGCAGAAGATTCAAACAAGACCCCTACCTATCCCCATACACAAAAGTTAACTCTAAATGGATCACAGACCTAAATGTAAAACCTCAAACCATAAGAACTTTAGAAAATGCAGGATACACCCTTATGGAAGTTGGAACTGGCATCCAATTCCTGAGCATAAACTGAAATGCACGGGCCATAAGAGATAAGATAGACAATTGGGACCTCATTAAACTGACAAGCTTCTGCAAAGCCAAAGAAACCATCAAGAGAACAGGGAGACAGCCCACAGACTGGGAAAAAATATTTGCCAACTCCATGTCTGACAAAAGCATAACATCAAGGACCTACAAGGAATTCAAATGTGCTGAAAAGGAAAAAACAAACAGCCCCATTACAAAGTGAACAAAATATATGAATAAACAGTTCTCAAAAGAAGACATATGAGCAGCCAATAGATAGATAAGAAAATGTTCAGCCTCACTAGTCATCAAGGAGATGCAAATTAAAACTATACTGAGATACCACCTAACTCCAGTCAGGATGGCCATCATCAATTATAAAAAACAACAGATGCTGGTGAGGATGTGGCAAAAAGGGTACACTTCTACACTGTTGGTGGGAGTGCAAACTAGTGCAGCCTCTGTGGAAATCAGTGTGGCGATTCCTAAAAGCTCTAAAAATCGAACTTCCATATGACCCCGCAATCCCCCTACTGGGAATATATCCTGAAGAACTCAAATTACTCTATCAAAAGATACCTGCACACGTATGTTTATCACAGCATTGTTCCCAATAGCAAGATCATGGAACCAACCATGCTGCCCATCAAAAGAGGACTGGATTAAAAAAAATGTGGTACATATACACAATGGAATATTACGCAGCCACAAAGAAGAACAAAATCATGAATTTCGCAGCAACCTGGATGGAATTAGAGTTTATAACACTGAGTGATCTCTCACAGAAACAAAGATCTGAGTATCACATGTTCTCACTCATAAGTGGACCTTGAACAACTATCATAGTACTAAGGATTGACAGTTGTGGGAAACTATGGTGGGGTAAGAGAGGGGAAGGAAGGTAGGATTAACAGTAGTCAATATCTGTCTGGGGATGGGGGGGCACACCTCATCAACAAGGGTACCTGCACAATGCATATTTCTATACCTAACCCTTAACTGTACCCCACAATTTTAAAATAAAAAATACGTATTACAAAAAAAAAGAAATATTTTAAACTTTGTGGGCCATATGGTCTCTGTTGCAACTACTCAGCTCTGCTGTTTTAGGTTGAAAGCAGCTGTAGATAATATGTAAGCCAATGGCTATGGCTGTTATCCAGTAGCACTTTATTTATGGACATTGAAATTTGGATATCAGTGGCTTATTTAGTGGCTTTGTCTCTACAACAAATAAAAAAATTAGCTGGGTGTGGTAGCACACACCTGTGGTCCCAGCTACTTAGGAGGCCTAGGCAAAAGGATTACTTGAGCCCAAGAGGTTGAGGCTGCAGTAGCTGTGATCATGCCACTGCACTCCAGCCTGGGCAACAGAGTGAGACTTCGACTCAAAAAAAAAAAAGAAAAGAAAAGAAATAAAAACATATCACAGTAACACATGACAATAATAAGACCACTTACACACATTTACGTATATGCATTTACACACGTAGATGGGGTTATATATACAAAGAAAAGGAATTATATATAAAGAAAAGTCTGGAAGGATCATCCCCAAACTAGATAATTCTAGTTATGTCAGAAAAGGGGCAAAAGTTCAATTACAGAAAGTAGATACTTTGTATTTTTTTCTTTGCTGTATTGTTTACATTATTTGTCCTATGTATAGATTACCTTTTCAGGGAAGGAAGAATAAATATGGAAGATCAGAGGAGAAGGGACTGGTCTTGAGCTGGGTAATGATCACACAAACTCAGAAATCACAGCAAAGGAGCCATGGAAAATCAGAAAACAGCTCCCACTCTCCAAGCCTCTGTGAGATAGTTTTAACGAAAAACTATCTATTTAGAACAACTATTGATAATACTACCCCAAACTGAAAACTACTGGCCTTTAGGAAAACTCAATAATAAAATTTATTAAGACTAAATTTCCAGAAATCTTGACATGCTGAGGAGTTGGACTGATTTCTCTTTATGGAGAATGCAAATCACATAACTGATCATGTTGCCCTTTTCACTATGGTTGCCGGGAAGCTTATAGTCCAACTGTTTAGCTCAGTTTATATGAAGTAAAACCAGGTGACCTGTGTATCTTCACAGCAATTTTGTCTGTGTTGATCTTCTATGCTCTAAATTTTTCTAATTCTTATTTTCAACTAATTGTCCTTTCTTATTTTGTTGTGGGAAACAACTTACCTGGGACTCGATCATTTTTGGTTTCTCTTTGGAAAGCAATTGGGGGCAAGGTGGGATGCAGAAGAGTCTTCAGAGATCAAGCTGGGTTAACCACTCTTCAATGGCTGGATGTGAAAATATGGTGCTTGTTAATTCACCGATGACTTGTGTTTCTCATCTGAGCCAGTAATTCTATTTCTGGAACTTTGTCCTAAGGTGATAATCATGAATGTGCAAAGATATTTAACTTCAGCAACCTTCAACACAGCTTTGTCTTCAACTCCATAATACTGAAAATCACGTAAAAGCCCAGCACTGAAGACTGGGAAAATAAATTATGGACCCTCCAAAGGGTGGAAAGGCAGGCAATCATTAAAAGTAACACCCTAGATGATTAAAGAAGGCTCAGGAGACACAGCAGCCAAATGTAAAGTATGGACTTTGTCTGGGCCTTAATTTGAAAAGACAAAAAAAAATTTGACATAATCATGAGCATTTGAGCCCTGAGTAGATATTTAATGACATTAATGAATTCAACCACTGATGATCTGAAGATATTATTGTTAATTATTTTACTTTGGGTAATGGTATTAACCTTTTAAGTCCTTATCTTTGACATAATTATTTATGGATGAAATAATGTGTCTGGGATTTGTTTAAAAATAACAAAGACTACATATACAAATTCATTAAGTTATACATTTAATATGTGTGCACTTTTATCTCAATAAGAAAGAGAAAAAAACAATCCAGGAGGAAGAAGTAGGTGGTGTAGATGAGGAGTTGGCAAACTTTTGTAAAGGGCCATATGGTAAATGTCTTAGACTTCGTGGGCCCGTGGTCTCTGTTGCAACTACTCAGCTCTGCCATTACAGATGGAAAGTAGCCATAGACAATACATAAACTAATGATACTCATTGGCTGTGTTCCAATAAGCGTCATTTACAAACAATGAAATCTGAAAATTTCGTATCATTTTTATGAGTCACCGAATATTCTTCTTCCTTTGATATTTTTTCCCCTATGATTAAAAAAATGTGAAAACTATTCTTGGCTCATAGCTGTATAAAAAAAGCAGCAGGTCAGATTTGGTCCACTGCCTATAGTTTTCCAACCCCTGGTCAAGATGAAACAAGATCGGCCATGAATTGATGATGAATGAGACTGGGTGATGGGCGTAATGGGGGTCCATTATACAATTCCCTCTATTTTTGTAGATGTTTGAAAATTCCCATTAGAGAAAGGTTTTTATTTAAGTATTACCATAGAAATAAACTAAGTAGTAATATGGAAATAAAGCTAATGGCATGGAAATATAACTGCAAAATGAAGAAGAGGTAGATCACAAGAACATGCTCCCAACTGTTTAATAACAGGCAGTCATGTAGATCATGCATTTTCAACAGGGGTGATATTGCCCCCAAGGGGACAAAAACTGGTTCTTAGAGGCAAAAAAAAAATAATAATAATCTCAGATATTACAATGGTTTGTGGCCCTCCAAAGCTCAATCCTACCTGACAAAGTCTTATTCCTTAGTATTTAGTCTATTTCATTGGATTTTCTTGGGTATCACACAAGCAGTAGTAACCTTGAGCTAGGGAAGTGCCATGAAATATATACCAGATCAGTGCTACAAAACTACCCTGAATAGATAACAATCAGTATTGACTCAATTCTCATCCCAAACCTCCCAGGGTAGGCCCTACTAATATCTTTATTTCATAGTGAGGAAATTGAGGCATAAAAAGGCAAAGTGACTAATCCAAGAACACACAGCCAGTATGTAGAGGGTGAAGTGTTGAAAGAACAAAAAGTAGAGAACTCCTCCCAAGCTGTTCTGGCACCAGAATTTTCAGAGATGCAACTCTGCCTGCTCCTGGATGCCCTAAAAATTATCCTCCTAAATTACAAAATACATTGTCTGTTTTTTAATTGAAAAATAACAAAACATTAGATTCATATTATGCTTTACAGTTTAAAATTAACTTAAAATATACATATTCAAGGCCACAATATGAAAAAGAAGCCAAAAACTGGAAGATATCTGCAAAATACATACCACTGATAAAGGAGTAGTATCAGAATATATAAAAAACAATCCCTACAAATCAATAAGGAAAAGGCAGAGAGCCCAACAGAGAAATGAGCAAAAGACCTGAACAGGCACCTCCCAAAAGAGGATCTCCAAGTGATGGATGCATATATAAAAATATAAGATTTCTCTTATTAGTCATGAAAGAAAAACAAATCACAATGTCTGACTCCTCAGTCGCGAAGTTCAACACCATAAGGGCAGAGATTTTTGTTTGTTCATGGAGGTATTATTGATCTCAAAGAACCATCCACCATGGACCTCACAAAATCCCAGCATTGGCCCTACTCATTCCCATTCCTGTACCCACGGACCATCATCTCTCACCCCAGATCCCCTTTCCCATTCACTCCTATCCCGGGGTACCATCTCTCACTCCACAGACCACCCATTACTCACCCCACAACCGCCATCATTCACCCCCACAGATCCTCCATCACTCACTCCAGCCCCACTTCATCCACCTCATAGAAGCCCCTGCAGACACCATCAATCACCGCACAGGTCCCCCATCACTCATCCCACAAACTCCTCACCCTTGGTCCCACAGACTCCCCTGTCACTGTTCTCCATGTCATTCAGTCCCCTCCTTAAGCCCTCCACATGTCCCCATCCATCACTGACCACACAGACCTGCATCAGTCAGCCAAGCCCCTCACCCTGGCTCTGCTTTCAGGACCCAAGAGCTCCTTCTCAAGCTGGGCGTGGCTCCCTGCTTGCCCAACTGCGTTCAACATCCCCCGAAAGGCCCGTTCCCTTCCAGCCTCCTGGATGGGTCTGGATGCCTTCGGAGCCCCTCTTTCGCAGGCTCAGAACCAGCCACGAAGCCGAGCTCTACCAGTAACAAAAATGGCGTCACGTCGTGAGCGCCGGGACCCCTGTCGCCGGCAGGGACCTCGCACTGCTTCACGAGACTCCCATTCCAGCCAGAGGTGTGAGTGTGGGGACCAGAGGAGTCCCCGAGATATCTCTGAGGCAAGATATTTGGAATTGGTCCTACGAAAGCAATGTGAAGCTCAGAGGAGCCGCGACTGTCCTGAGCGGGCGAGTGGGCGTTCCAGGCCACCCGGAGAGGCATGGCCTAAGCATAGGCATGGTGACGCGGCGGGTGGGAACTCGAGGAAAGTGGTAAGGCCACGTGGCAGAAGCACGGCCTGCGACAGTCCTCTGCGGAAGCCTCATTTCTAAAACGTCTGGAGAAAGGGAAGAGGCCTTTGATAGGATGTATCCACTTAGGGGGCTCAGACACACACCCACCTCCTGCCGCCCACGACCCGGCATCTGCGCCCTCCGGCTCTACCGTCCTCCCGCCCTCCCATTGTTCCTACGAGGAGGCAGGGCTCGCCCCTGTCCGTCAATCACTGCCCACCCGGTCTTCCATTGGCTCCTTTGAACAAGGAAGGACCCGCCTCCACCTGTCACTCATAGCCTGGACTTTCTGCTTGCCTTAAAGTGGATAGATGTGACCTTTTGCAGCGCAAATCAAAAAGGGAGAGGGAGGGGTGGAGGGACGAAAAATCACCTATCGGGTTCAGTGTGCACGGGTGGGAGTGGTGGGTACACTCAAAGCCCAGACCTCTTCCCCACTGTATTTGGTTACATGTTTACAACCATGTAATCAAAAACTGTTTGTAATCTCTAAAGCTACTGATTTTTTTTTGAAAAAGAAATACTTTTTAAAAAGAGTTAATAGGCCGGGAGCAGTGGCTCACACCTATAATCCCAGCACTTTGGGAGGCCAAGGTGAGAAAATTGCCTGAGCCCACGGGTTCCAGACCAGCCTGGGCAATTTGGTGAGACCTCATCTCTACAATAAATCAAAAAATTAGGCGGGCGTGGTGGCGCACGCCTGCTGTTCAAGCTACTTGGAAAGCTGAGGCAGAAGGATCGCCGGAGCCCAGCAGGTCGAGACTGCGGTGGCTGTGAGCATGTCACTGCACTCCAGCCTGGGCGACAGAGTGAGACTCCAACTCAAAAAAAAAGAGTTAATAGAGCATGAGATTCGAGGTAAAATCTGAGGGACATTGATTTTAGAAGACTTAACTAAAAGCTGAATTGGAGGTCAGCCTGAAACAGAATTGCAGAGTTAACAAAGGTTGGGATTCTATATCTAAAGAACAAGAACTCTGATGGTGCAATAGTCAAGAAAGTCCTAGAATTCAAGATTTCTACCAAGGTGTATGGATGTAAAACCACTTGAAGGTCTAGCCAGACGAGTACTAACGGTGAAATAGTGACCCAGTTCCAAAGTCATTTCAGAGAGGGTTTGAACGGAATGTTAACTTAGACCCAAATCTGAGCTGCAGACCAGAGAAGCATTCATGGTAGTGTATTTAAGAAAGATCCACAATTCACAACCTAAACGAAAGGGGATAATCATGGTGGAAGAATTAACCAAGAGCTGACTTCAAGGTCAAACCAAATGGTATTCATGATAGAAAAGTTAGCTGAGGGCTGGGGTTGATGCACACAGGAGAAGGTACAAATGGTGAAAGAGTTAGCACAGGTTTGATTTTTATGCCCACACCAAAGGAGCATAGATGGGGAGGGTTTAACTGAGACTTGCAGTCAATGTACAGACCTAAGGGACAATGGTGAGGAAAGAGTTAACAGACATGAAAAAAAGATTCACACATAAATTGCCCTGATAGTGGAAAAGTGAACAGATCCTTAAGTTTAATACTCAAAGGGATTGTTAATTTTTCTTTCTTTTTTTTTTTTTTTTTTGAGTTGGAGTCTCACTCAGTCGCCCAGACTGGCTGCTCCCGGCCACTGCAGCCTCGACCTGCTGGGCTCCAGAGATCCTTCCGCCTCAGCCTTCCAAGTAGCTGGAACTATAGGCACGTGCTACCACACCCAGCTAATTTTTTGATTTATTGTAGAGATGAGGTCTCACCAAGTTGCCCAGGCGGGACTCGAACCCGTGGGCTCAGGCAATCCACTCACCTCAGCCTCCCAAGGCGCGGGATTACAGGCTGAGCCACTGAGCCCGGCTGTTAATTTTTCATCCTCAAAACCCTGGATTCTATCTCTAGATCAGGATCTATTAATGGTTAAATAGACAACAAATGCCTAAGTTCAAGGTAAAACCAGAGGCTTATTTAGGTTGGAAAAGCTAACAGTAACCCAGGTCGGAGGGTACAGATATGGAATTTTGGTAGAATCTCTAACAATGGCTGGGGATGGAGGACAGATCATAGGGACATGGTTGGTGGAAGAGTTAAGAAGGATCTGCTTAGAGTATAAACCAGATGGGCATCAATGGTGGAATATTTCAAAAATGCCCATACTGTATTCATTTCCTATTGCTGCTCTAACAAATTCCCACAACTTATTAGCTCAAAACAACACAAACGTATTATCTTACAGTCCTAGCAATCAGAAGTCCAAAATCGGTTGCACTAGGCTGAATTCAAGGTGTCAGCAGGGTTGCATTCCATCCAGAGGCTCTAGGGGAGACTCCATTTCTTTGCTTTTCCAGCTTCTAGAGACCACCCGTATTCCTTGACTTGTGATCCCTTCCTCCCTCTTCAAAGCCAGCAGTATAGCATCTTTTAATTGCTGACTGTTACCTTCTGCTTTCATTGTTACATCTCCTTCTCTGACTCTGACCCTTCTCCCGCCCTCTTACAAGGACCCTTTATTACATTAGGCCCATCTGATAATCCAGAAAAGTCTTCCCATATCAAGACCTTTAATCACATCTGCAAAGTCCCTTAATCACATCTGCAAAGTTCATATATTCACTGGTTCTAGGGCTTGGGATGTAGACAACTTTGAGGGGCCATTATTCTGTCTACCACAAGGCCCAATTTTTAGGTCAAAATAGAGGGCCAATGGAGTGGAAGATTTGATTGAGGGATATTAACAGGAGAAAACCATTGATGATAGATCAGATTTGAATTCAAACCAGATGGGTATCCATGAGGGGCACAGGCTGTTATTCTGAAATTGTTTCAAAGGCCTGGGTTCCTAGAGAGTGTCAAAAACCACCTCTCACTGATAAACAACTTTGGTAAGGTCTCGGGATACAAATTCAATGCACAAAAATCAGTTGCATTTCTTTTTTTTTTCTGATTTTTTTTTTCAGTTGCATTTCTATACAACAACAACAAGCAGAATGAGAACCAAATCAAAAACACAGTCATTCACAATAGCCACACAAAAAAACAAAATAAAAATCCTCAGCATTCATCTACCCAAAGAGGTGAATGATCTTTACAATGAAAACTACAAAATGCTGCTTAAAGAAACCAAAGATGATACCAAGCCAGCACTTGGGGAGACAGAGGCAAGAGGATTGCCTGAGCCCAAGAATTCGAGACCAACCTAGGCAACTTGGCGAGACCTCATCTCTATGATAAATTTTAAAAGTATCCAGGCATGGTGGCACACTCCTGTGGTTCCAGCTACTTGGAAGGCTGAGGTGGAAGGATCAGCTGAGTTCAGCAGGTCAAGGTTGCAGTGGCCATGAGCATGCCACTGCACTCATCTGGACAACATGATACTTTGACTCAAAGAAAAAAAAAGAAAAAGAAAAGAAATCAAAGATGACATAAACAAATAGAAAAATATCCCATGTTCATGGATTAGAAGAATCAATATCATCAAGATGTTCATTCCTGGCCATCATTAATAAAAGAAAAAACAAAGCAAAAAAAATGTCCATTCCATCCAGGGCAATCTACAGATTCAACGCAATTCCTATCAAACTACCAGCATTATTTTTCAGAGATCTAGAAAAGACAATACATAAGTTAATATGGAAGCAAAAAAGAGCGGGGATAGCTAAAGCAACCCTCAGCACAAAAGAACAAAGCTGGAGACATTATACTCCCAGGCTACAGACTTCACTACAAGGCTACAGCATGGTACTGGTGGAATAGACACACAGACCAATGGAACAGGACAGAGAATCCGGAAATAAAACCACAGACCTTCAACCAACACATCTTTGATAAAACCAACAAAAACAAACATCGGGGAAAGGAAACCATATTTAGCAAATGGTGCTGGGAAAACTGGCTAACCACAAGCAGAAGAATTAAACTGGATCTCTAACTATAACCATACAAAAATCAACTCAAAATGGAAGCACATGCAGAAGAATGAAACTGGAACCCTAACTATAACCATATACAAAAATCAACTCAAAATGTATCAAGGACTTAAATGTGAAACCTCAAACTATAAGAATCTTAGAAGAAAACTTAAGGAACACCCTTCTGAACGTCAGCCTAGGCAATGAATTCATGACCAAGTCCTGAAAAGCAAATGCAGCAAAATCTAAAAGTGACAGGTGGGACCTTATCAAGCTAAAAAGTTTTTGCACAACAAAAGAAACCATCGAGAGTCTAAAGAGATAACTCATGGAACTGGAAAAAATATTTGCAAGTTATGCATCCAACAGAGGCCCAACATCCAGGATCTACAATGATCTCAAATGAATTGACAGCAGAAAAACTATAACCCCAATAAAAAGTGAGCAAAGGACATGAACAGACATTTCTCAAAGGAGGACATTCAGGCAGCCAATAAAAATATGAAAAAATGCCCAGCTTCATTAATCATCAGAGAAATGCAAATCAAAACTACATACTACCTCACACCAGTCAGGATGGTTATCATGTAAGCTAGTCCAAATTTTGTGGGAAACAGTGTGGTGATTCCTCAAAGAAATAAAAGTTGAGCTACCTTTCTACCTAGCAATCCTACTCCTGGGAACACACCCAAAAGAATATAAATCACTCTACCAAAAAGACACCTGCATGTGTATGCTTATTGCAGCACTATTCACAATAGCAAAAAACATGGAACTAACACAGATGCCTATCAAAAGTGGACTGGATAAAGAAAATGTGGCACATATACATGATAGAGTACTACACAGCCATAAAGAAGAATAAAATCATGTCCTTTGCAGCAACATGGATGCAGCTAGAGGCCATCAGTCTAAATGAACTATCACAGAAACAAACAAAAAGCTGAATACCGCATGTTCTCACTCATAGGCACTAAACATTGGGCACACGGGCACAAAGGAAGGAGCAACAGACACTGGGCACAATTAAAGGAGGAAGGGATGGGGGGATAAGGGGCACACAACCCCCTCTTGGGTAACATGTCCACCACTGTTGGGGAAGAGGGCTCACTAGAAGCCCAAACCTCAACTTCACACAATCTACTTATGTAGCAAATCCTCACATGTACCTCATAACTCTAAAAAAATTAATAAATAGAAATTAAAATGTAAAAAAAAAAAGCCTGGACTCAAGGTCAGAACAAAGGAAATTGACAGAATCTCAACAGAGACCCTGGACTGTGGGTCAAAGCCCCAAGAGCTTTGATGGTTAAAAAAAAAAAGAAAAGAAAAAAGTTAACAGAGGTCCAGGTTTAAGATCTAGAGTATAGACACTTTGATGGTGGAATAATTATTAACAGAGTCCTAGACTTGATGTTAAAGCTGAGGGTCATTGATGATTAAAGATTTAACAGATAGCCAGATTCAAGGTCAAAAATAGGAGCATTGATGCTAAAATCTAACTGAGATTTGAGTTTTTGTTTTGGTTTGGTTTGGTTTTGAGTCAGGAACTTGCTCTGCCGCCCAGACGGGAGTGCAATGGCATGATCACGTCTCCCCGCAGCCTCGATTCTTCTGGCTCAGCCTCCTGAGTAGCTGGGACTGCAGGTACACAGCACCATGCCTGGCTAATTTTTTGATTTTCTGTAGAGACAAGGTCTTGCTATGTTGCCTAGGCTGATCTCAAACTTCCGGGCTGAAGCAATCCTCCCGCCTTGGCCTCCCAAAATGCTGGGATTTCAGGTGTGAGCCATCATGCCCAACCTAGATTTGAGTTTAAGATATAAATCAGAGGGGGCAACAAATGGTATTAAGAGATCCAGGTTTGATACATAGATCAGAAGAGTTATTGGTGGAGGAAGAAATAAAAGATCAGATTTGGTCAGCAATGAATTGATGATGAAATGGTTAACAGAGACCCAAGTTAAATGCCCTAACAAGTGGGGCATTCGTGTCAAAAGCATTAACAGAAGCCTGTGTAGAGAGACGACTGAACGAGGTCTGGATATAGATAACCTGGGTGTGATGGTTGAAGGGAGTGGGAGAATTCAGCTAAGCTCATGGGTGTGGGATCACCCAGAAATTGAGGCATTTCACTATTTTATTTCACTTAGGGTTTAAAAAGGTAAAGTTTGTCATATACACCTGTAGGAAAACAACCTTTTGCATGGTAAGCGTGGCACCATGTAAAGCAAACTGTCATGATGACTGATGACTGACTCCTGCATACCAAGGTGTTCTGCAGCAGATCTTTAAACAGTGCCTGTAGCATAGATAACCCTCATAAATATGCTTATCTAACGTCTTCGGGGGTCACAAGTTTCACAAGAAAGTCTGAGACCATGACCAGCTGCACATGCCTTACCTAAAAGCTTGCTCTATAATGGGTACTTTGTATAGAGCAGGTGCAGGAACCACCATCTCACAGCCACCAGGAGCATCAGTTCTGTTTGAAAGTCCCTATTAAATATTTCTTTCTGGGAAACTGAATTTGTCAGCCTCTTTCTTCAGCCTCTCAGCGTCCTCAGTCTTTGTGGGTAGGTTTCAGTAGACCTACCCAGCATGCAACATTTGGTAAGCTGGCCAGGAGCCAAGAGACCAAGATGTGAGTAAGGGGAATGAAGCCTATGTGGGAGAAATCCCAGGGTGGCCAGCCACCTCTATGTGGAGTGGTGTGGCATGTCTGTTAGATGCTTGTGGACTTCCATGTGAGTAAAGGGGTGCCCCAAAACACTGGTTGGCCTAGGACAGTTATTAATTGAAAGCCACAGAAAGCCAAATAGCACATAGAGTAAGGAAGGGCAGTGGAGAGCTGCCCCAGTGGGTCGGACCCTTCTCTGGGCCATTTGTTTGGCATTGGAGGTTCAGATAACAGCAGAAGTGAGAGTAAAACAGCTAGAAGAGGAATCGCAACTAGAAAGGGACATATGCCTTTCCACTTCTCTCCTTGAATCCAACTTAACAGACAAAACTGAAGACCAAAAGACAAAAATAGAAAGATTAGCATGTAGATTTGTCTGCCTAGGTGGAAAGAATTGGAAACTACTATGAATCAGAGTTGTCATAATTAAGCCCAATTGGAATATGAAAACTTAAAACCCCTGGGAATGTTATGAAAAGAAATGCTCTGACCCAAATGTCATCAATGAGGAGGGGACAAGGATTATTGACAACCTCACCTCAACAACTGTCCCCAGAATGGGAGTCAACTGACTCAGGAGATTCTCATTATCAGGGAATATACTGCTGCAGAACTCTTAGAGAGTACAAAGACCTATAAACAACTACCCAGGAAAACCTTCACAGCTTGGATGGTTGGACTGTGGGACACCACAGTGGGTGATGATATTTCCTTACCCAACAATGAAGCAGAATAAATGAGTAATATCACCACCCACCCGGCCCTATAACAACATAACCCAGGCAAACATAAGGAAGCCTTATGAGCTGCATCATTCTAGCCAGGAGAGACCCACCCTAATGAAGGAGACTTGCCAGGAGGGATGATCTCCTGGTGCTCTGTGGAAGAGGCCAGGGGCTTCTCTGAGAATTAGGAGTGAGGCAAGCCATCTATGCCCAGGTATTTGTGAGATCTGATACAGCAGTTTTCACTGCTGGGATGAAAAATAAATTGCTACTGGGTATACCAAGAGAATGGCATGACCCTTTTCTGTCTTTGTTGAGTTCTACAATGGGACAAGACGTATGTGCTATGAAAGAAGTTATCGCAGATTTGGGAGAAACTGAGAAAGTCAGGGTCAGTGTATGCTTGGCAATCCGCCAAGGACTATCAAAAGGGGAAAAGAAAACTCCACAAAAAGAAGAGAGAAAAAGATCGATAGGAGTCACACTTAAGGAAATGTGGCATGATTTATTGGGAGCAGGAACACCCTGAGAACAAATAGACAAACAACCTAATACATAGTATTACTAACCTTATGGAGGGAACTACAGCCTGAATGGTAGTTTCACCCTTCCCATCTGCCCCTTCGGTAGAAGAGGAAGAAGACTCTACTGCTAGGTCTCATGCCAGGCCTATCAGGGATGGATCCCACTCTGGCCCTGAGATTAGGAGAGTGGGGGCAAGGTTAACTCTCCATTTGAGCAATAGGGGTAACCAGAGGCCTCATATTGAGCTTACCATTTGCTGGTCCTGGAAAAATAAGGTTAAGACTACTGCCTTAGTAGATACTGGAGCAGAATACTTTAATCCATGGAAATTCAGAATGACACCCCGGTCAATGGGCTGCCATTGATGTATATAGGTGACAAAGGATCCAGGTAAAAAGGACTTTGATAGATCTAGGCATTGGGAGAGCTCTCCCTGCCCCATATATGCTATTCATTTCCCCTATTCCAGAAAACATTTTAGGCATGGATATTGTTAAGAACGACTTATCAGACCTCACCGGGAAAATTCACATTGAAGGTGCAAGAAGTAAAAGCTGTTCTCAGGGCAGAGGAAAATGAGAAACTTTACAACATCATGCCCCTAGATAGGTTGTCAGCGTTTAACAAAGCAAATTGTCTGGGGGGCATGCTAAAATAAGTACTATTATTGAGGAATTGGCAAAGCTACACATTATTCGCCCAACTCAAAGTCTGCTTTACAGTCCCGTCTGGCCTGTAGCCAAACCAGAAGGTACCTGTACCCCCAGTCATACATGCTGCAGTTCCTAATATTATTCAGGTAGTCAACCACGTAGTGTTCGCACTGGGGAAGCATCACACTGTCTTAGATTTGGCTAATGCCCTTTTCATCACTTCTTTCTCCAAACAATCATCCAGACCAATTTGCTTTTACCTGGCAGGGTTGCCAGTGGACCTTGCAAGTATTGCCTGAGGGATCGCTTCAGGCCTACGATGTGTCATGGAATGGTGGCTAGAGCCCTGTCTTTGTTCTCATTCACTTCTCTTGATTTCATTGTATTGATGACATTATGCTAACCTCTGAAGATTTTAAGGTGTTACAGAAAAGACTTGTGGCATTGTATGCTCATCAGCTGGAACAGAAATGAATGTTCAATCCTCAGAAGATCTAGGGCCCAGGGTTCATAGTCAAATTTTAGGGATTACATCATGGTCAGGTAAGACTCGTTTGTTACTGGGTACAGTAATTGACGAAGTCCAACATGAAAACGGTAAACGTAATCCAACATTTATTGTTGGATTTACAACATAATGTGAATCTCTGGGGTTATGGAAGAGCATTTATCTCACACTTAGTTCAATGTTTGAGAACACTATATAGACTTATTAGAAAAGGAGCCCAATAGCTGGGCTCAGTGGCTCAGCCTGTATCCCGTGCCTTTAGGAGGCTGAGGTGAGTGGATTGCCTGAGCCCGCGGGTTTGAGACCAGCCTGGGCAGCTTGGCGAGACCTCATCTCTACAATAAATCAAAAAATTAGCTGGGCGTGGTAGTGCGCACCTGTAGTTCTGGCTACTCGGAAGGCTGAGGCGGAAGGATCGCCGGAGCCCAGCAGGTTGAGACTGCGGTGGCTGGGAGTGGCCACTGCACTCCAGTCTGGGTGACAGAGTGAGACTCCAACTCAAAATAAAATAAAATAAAAGGAGCCCATTGAGACTAGAACACACTTCAGAAGGAAGGTTCTGAGCAGTCCATAGTGCTAGCACAGTTAGGCACCTCTTTAGGAGATCAGGAAAACTTTGGATATTTACAGCTACTGCTGAGGGGATGAGTTGAACCTGATGGAAATCACAATTTCGTAAATCAGTTTCTTCAGGTTTTGGTCACAGTTATGGAAAGGAGCTGAAACCAGATACTCTCCCACTGAACAAGTGCTAGCAGTATATAATGCTTTACGGCAGGTGAGACCATTACCAAAGAACCTTCCAGTGGCTGTGAGAATGAATCTACCAACCAAGGGATGGATAGAATAATTGTTCAATGACCCACTTCTGCTGTGGCCCAACTACCCACCATTATAAATGGCATGCGAATTTGCAACACCAAAGCGTTCTGTCAATGAGTCCCTTAAGCCCAAGACTGCCTGCTCTGTTAGGCCCTGTTACATAAGACCAACCAAAGGATACCCCTTTACCCCTCCTACTCCGGGGCCTGACACAGGACAAGAGGGTTTGGTACCCATCCCAGACAATGCTTGGCATATGATTGGCTCCAGCAGGGGAAACCCCTGTACTTGGACTGTAGTTACTATACAGCCACAAACTGATACATTCTGGTTGATACTGGTACTCGTCAGGTAATCAATAGGGTGAATTACAAGCTGCTGCTTGGTTAGTAATCACACAAGAGCCCTGGATCCTGGTACTTTCCACTGAGAGCTGGTCTATATACAAAAGCCTAATTATGTGACTAGCCTATTGGAAACAAGAAAAGTAGATGATTACACACAACCCCATATGGGGCATGAATATGTAGTAAGACATATGGAAGAAGTGACAACACCCTGCAGCTGATCTACATGTATTTCGTGTGGCAGCACACAAAAATGACTCCATTCCAGAAAATATAAAAGCTGACATCCTAACAAAGATTAGAAGCAACATGCTGGCCCAAGTCACTGAACTAGAGACCTGGGTGCATAGTAGAAGTGTTCATAGAGGTACGAGAGTAGGCTGGGAGATAGCCAAGGGGGCCGATTGTTCTTGAAGTATCCTGACTTCATAACATTGCAGACTCTTTAACATGTTCCTGATTGCATCCACGGTGTATCCCACATCAAGTAGGACACATCCATAGGGCTGTCCACCCTGTCACAGATAAGTGTATTATATAGCACCTCTCCCTGTAAACCAAAGAAATATGTGTTGACCTGCGTGGACACAGCTACTGGACTGCTGCTAGGTTCTCCTTGCAAGCCAGCTAATCAAGCCAGTGCTATCATAGACTCAGAGGTTTTCAGTACTATGTATGGGCAGCCCTGGTACATTGACAGTGAGTGAGGAATCTATTTTGCTGGACATGATGTGCAGGACTGGGCCAGGGAACATGATATAGCATGATACTTTCATCTCCCATATAATCCCCCAAACAGTGAGATTAAAAAGGAAATACAGGCTGTTGAAAGCATTAATTTGAACTTCACTGGGAAAACCTGTTTTGCAAGGTTTGATAAATGTGCATCAGTAACCCCTATTTATTTAAATCCAGTCAAAGGGGGGATGCTTGCTCCATATGAGAGGTTGGGACAACTGTCCCCCAAGCCTATCACTGTTCACATACAGGTGACTGAGACAACTGCTTTACTCCTAGACCTAGCTGACAACCAGCATGTTTTGCACATGAAGATGCCAATGAACATACCACCAAGGGAGGGGGACACTCCACTGGGGCTGAGAATGGCAAATATCCCCAGACTGAATAGGTTATTTCCTGACAGCGAGTGGGTAGTATCATGGACTGTTAGAGTAGTCCCCATTGATCCTATTGAATACTGGACCCACAATCACCCACCCACTATAAATGATCAGGAGAAACATGTATACCCTGTGCCAAGTGGTGGGCTCTCTAATATGGTGTACTCTCAACCAAATTACTTTGATAATGGCTGCTGACACTTCATCCCCTGGGCAACATATACAGCCCCTTTACAAAAACCAACAGCTGCCTCTTTACCAACTGCTATAGATGAATTGCCCAGCATTTTTCCAATAGACAAAGAATACCTTCCCTCGCAAGTACCTACTAAGTTTCTTTCTTTTATCCTTATCTTCTGTCACTACTATCACCAGCTGTCGCCTATGAAGCAAACCTATTCCTGATGACTCACAGAAAAACACCTGTTGAATGGAGGTTTCATGCCACTTTCTGGTGCTTCTGGCCTCATGGTGGGTGCCTTCCTTCCAAGGACAGGACTAGATAGAATATAAAATCCAAATAACCAATCTCTTAGATCAAACCCCCACTTTGAATGCCTTAGTTGCCATTGGATTCATAGCTGGTTTGGGTCCTGGAGTACCTGGTGGCAGAAGCTATTTCTTGCTTTAGGTATCACACTCAGACGTTGCTTTCTGTCCTGTTTTTGCCTCTGTTATTGCTGTGGCATCTGCCTCCAATGGAGCCAGTGTACCGCTGCTAAAGCTATACAACAATAAGCATCCTTCCTCTAGGCCCCGGGACTGTTGAGGAAGAGGGGGACACGTGACATCGTAAGGGCCGATTTCAAGCGGTGATGCGTAGGAAAACAGCCTGTTGCATGACAAGAGTGATGCCATCTTGAAGCAAAAGTGCCATGATGACTGATGTTTGACTCCCGTATACCACGGTGCTCTGTAGCAAGGTCTTTAAGCAATGCCTGAAGCATAGATAGCACCTCATAAAGATGCTTATCTAACCTTCCCAGTGGTCATGAGTTTCAGCAAGAAAGTCTGAGTTGTGACCAGCAGCAAATACTTTACCCTAACACCTTGCTATTTAAAGGACACTTTCTGCAGTGTAAGTGCGGGGATCCACCACCTCATTTCTTTAAATCCAGTCGGAAGGGGGACACTTTTGACACCCAAGACATCACTTCTGTATGTAAGTCACTATTAAATATTTCATTCTGAGAAACTGAATTTATCAGTCTTTTTCTTCAGCCTCTCAGCTCCCTCAGTCTTTGGGGTGGGTTTGCGTAGATCTACTCATCATGGAACAATACCAGTGTGGCCAATATATAGTCACTATCTCTAGAGTAACTGCTGTAAGAATATAAAATAAACAGTTGCAGAAGTTGTTTTCCTGCCTAAAAAAATAAAAATTAAAAAATAAGCCGGGCTCGGTGGCTCAGCCTGTAATCCCGCTCCTTGGGAGGCTGAGGTAAGTGAATTGCCTGAGCCCACGGGTTCGAGACCCACCTGGGCAACTTGGTGAGACCTCATCTGTACAACAAATCAAAAAAAAAAAAAATTAGCCG